>NW_025864877.1:0-3166 GCF_002878395.1 Capsicum annuum
AGGCCACTAGGAGTTTAGGAATGTTTCCCCTCTTTGTGATTTAGTTCGTGATTTAGAGTCTAATTTGTCCTCTAATCCGTCATCTCATACATTTCAGAAAATAGCCATGCCTCCCCATCGCACTAACGCTAATGCCTAGGCCGATGAGGTTTGTCCCACTCATGGGATAAGGACACGAAATAGAGCTCAGACTCCAGAGATTGATGTTACTCCGGGAGTCCCACCTACTCAGACTAGCCTACCCAGGATACCCAAAGCTCCTCGAACGTGGACTAACCCCACTCAACCTCGCGCGAGAGAGGTGTCTAATGCAGAATTCAGATAGTCCATTCATATGCTTACACAGTTGGTAGCTTCACAGACTCAGCAGTCGAAAGATGTTGGGTCTGCATCTGTTACATCTGAGGCTACTTGGGTGGGTCAGTTCATGAGAATGAACCCGCCCAAATTTTTTGGCACCAAGGTAGAAGAGGATCCATAGGAGTTTGTGGATGAAATGGAGAAGATTTTCAGGGTGATGCATGTAGACCAGGTGGAAGGGTTTGAATTAGCAACATACCAGCTTTGAATTAGCAACTTACCAGCTTAAGGATGTAGTGAACTAATGGTCTAACAAGTGGGATGATGCGAAGGGTGAGAGTGTTGAGTCCACAGTTTGGGGAGAGTTCATGGAAGCCTTCCTAGATCGGTTCTTTCCTCTTGAACTGAGGGAGGCCAAAGTTGAGGAGTTTATGAACCTTAAGAAAGGAAAGATGAGTGTCAAGGAATATACTCTGAGGTTTAACCAACTATCCCGTTATGCTTAAGAGATGGTTGGTAATATGATAGACCTGAATGAGGAAGTTTGCATTCGGCCTTTCGGATGATCTAGTTCTTGAATGCCAGGGGGCGATGCTGAATAGGGATATGGAATTTGCTAGACTGTCAGGCCATATGCAGCAGGTAGAGGAGAAGAAAAATAAGATCGCTGAATCTAAGGAAAAGGTCAGATAGACAAAGAGAGACAGAACCGCGGATCAGAACCACAGTCAGCCATAGGGTGGAAATTGGGGAAATAGATGGCAAAAGAAGAAGAATTGGGGTAATGCTCAGTCTGCAGTTAGCTCCCCAGCACCCAGAACTATAGTAGAATAATGACCTTAGAGTTTCCAACGAAGCATGGATCTAGAGAACAAGATACCTAGTCACAGATCAGCATAACTATGCAACATTATATATTTCTGCGGTGTGAGACCTGCGGTAAGCATCATCCAGGGAGGTGTCAGCTAGTTTCACTGGTATGCTGTTCATGTGGTCAGTTGGGTCACTTCCAGAGAGATTGTCCTTCGGCTAGAAGGAATGTTGGTGGTGCCAAATCTCAGAAAAACTCTTCCGCACCACCACCGCCTCAAAAGGGCACTACCTCAGTTGCTGGGAGTGGTCACAACCGGCTGTATACTTTGTCCAACCTCCAGGAGACGGAAGCCTTGCCAGACGTAGTCACCGGTATGCTACAAATCTTTTCCTGTGATGTTAACGTGTTACTTGATCCCAGGTCTACCTTTTTTATGTGACTCATTATGTGGCTATTGGTTTTGGGTTTAATCCCAATGTAATTCCAGAACCTTTCTCTATTTCCACTCTGGTGGGTAATTCTGTTGTGGCTAGGAGTGTGTATAGAAATTGTGTAGTGACTGTTTGTGATCGGGATACCGTGGTAGACCTCATAGACCCAGACATGATTGATTTTAATGCTATCTTAGGGATGGACTGGCTTCTATTCGTTCTATGCCACATTAAACTGTAGAACCCGAAGAGTCACGTTTTATTTTCCAAATGAATCGGTGATAGAATGGGAGGGGCATTCTTTAGAAACTAGAGGGAACTTTATATCTTACCTCAGAGCTTGTAAACTCATTTCCAAAGGTTGTTTGTACCAACTTATTCGGGTTAAATATTCTACTATCGAAAGTCTTTCTCTCCAGTCAGTCCCCATGATAAATGATTTTTTAGAAGTCTTTCTAGATGATCTCCCAGGAATACTACCTGATAGGGAGATAGATTTTGGTATTGATTTATTGCCAGATACCCGTCCCATCTCTATTCCGCCATATAGAATGGCTCCTTCAGAACTGAAAGAATTGAAAGAACAACTTGCAGACCTTCTAGACAAAGGCTTTATCCGCCCTAGTGTTTGTCCCTAGGGTGCACCTATACTTTCGTTTGAAAGAAAGATGGTTCCCTGAGTATGTGCATATATTACCACCAGCTGAACAAAGTCATTGTTAAAATAAATATCCTCTTCCTAGGATTGATGATCTCTTTGACCAAATTCAGGGTGCTAAATATTTTTTTAAAATATAGACCTTTGAGATACCATTAGTTGAAAGTTAGAGAGTCATACATTCCCAAAACAAAGTTTCGAACCAGATACGGTCATTACGAATTCTTATTCATGACCTTCGGGTTGACTAACGCCCCTACAGCTTTTATGGATCTAATGAATAGGGTCTCCCATCAGTTTCTGGATTTGTTTGTTAGAGTTTTTATTCATGATATTTTGATTTATTCTAAGAGTGAGGAGGATCATGCCCGTCACCTTCGAATCATCCTTCAGACCCTCAGAGATCTTAAGTTGTATGTGAAATTTTCCAAGTGCGAATTTTGGCTTAATGTTATTTCTTTCTTGGGGCATATCGAGTATAGTGATGGGATTAAGGTTGATCCCCAAAACATTGAGGTAGTGAGAAAATGGCTCAGACCCACGAATCCAACCGATATTTGGAGCTTCTTGGGTTTGGCAGGGTATTACAGAAGGTTTGTAGAAAGTTTTTCTTCCATAACTGCACCACTTACAAAGTTGACTTAGAAAAAGGGTGAAGTTTGTATGGACTGACTCTTGTGAGAATAGTTTTGAGAAGTTCAAAGACAAGTTGACAACTGCTCCTTTTTTGACTCTTTCGAAAGGAATAGAAGGTTTTATTATGTACTGTGATGCGTTCCGAGTGGGACTTGGGTGTGTACTTATGCATCATGGTAAGGTGGTGGCTTATGCATCTAGGTAGTTGAAGGTGCATGAGCGAAATTATCCCACCCAAGACTTGGAGTTAGCGGCTGTGGTGTTTGTGTTTAAAAGATGGCGGCATTATCTGTACGGGGTACATATTGATATATTTACAGACCACAA
>NW_025864878.1:0-1377 GCF_002878395.1 Capsicum annuum
TGTGACATACTAAAATTATAATTCTATTTGTTGTTCATTAAGGCCTGCTAAGTTAATATTGAACAAATAAAATAATGAACTAAAGAATTATTCTTCAAAACAAATTTAAAAAGAAAAGTATGATGCATGAACTGAGACCAAGGAAGTACTAATAGATAAGTTTACACATTATGCCACTGATTTCAGTTTATGTTGAATTGTACTAGCTTTCCTTTAGTTTATACTCGTCTTTTAGAATAACCACACCCCTAAATTTTTACTGATTTCATTGCGCAATAAAGGAAATTCCAGTATTAGCATTAAAATTGTAATGTATTATATCCTTGTATTAACCGAAATTCATCTAAGGAATTGATACATGCAGTTTTAGAATTACTTTAAGTTACTTTATTTGTGTTTACTGCACTTTTTCTTTGTTTTGCTCATATTTGCTTTTTTTTTAAGTGTCAATTATTTAGATAAACAACAAAAATCATTCAAGATTATTATTACTAGAAATAGTTTTAACTAATGCCTTTTTTTATCATGAATATCGAAACAGTCTTCTGTTCAAATCAAGTTTGATAGTTCCATATATAATTGGTTAAATATAACATGTGACGCAATTACACATTGTAAACAAATCAACTACATACCGATCATAAAACGTCTTAGGTAAGATGTGAATATGTGAGAGGTAGTTAACGAAATAGAATTGCGATAGAGTAGTAAATATTTTTTTATCATTTATCAGAAATTTTGACTCGATCGTGTTTAGGTATGAACTGGTCTCTATTAGGGAGAGAGTTTACTCCTACATGGGTTTTTTCGACAAGAATCTAAATTTAATCAAATCTCAATACAAAATACTCCTTCCTTTCCAAAATAAATAAATTGTTGAGCTATTTTTCAATGTTCAAAATAAATAAATTATTCATTTTTCAAAAGACATGTTGGAAATTTCTTCCAATTTTACCTTTTAATTTAATGAAGTTCTTAAATCTTTACATTCTTCTAGGAGAGTAATTTAAGAACAATTAAAAGGGTTATAGTGGAAAATAACCTACAATTTATATCTTAAAAGTTTTTTCTCAAGGGGTGTACCATACCCCAACAATTCAATTATTTTTTAATGGAGGGAGTAGTGAACAGGGGACTAAAACCAAAATAATATATGAAGTAGTTTGCATTAACATTAACTCAATGGTTGATTGTCAACTGTCAATTATGAAGCAATAATGACACTTCATGTGATGATTTAATTGATCAATATCCAAATTAACTAGTACTTGGTTTAAAATTAGTGTTGCTTTGGTTAGAAAAAAAATCTCAAAAGAGATGTCTTCTTAAAGATTCAAGCAAAAAATAGTAATTATTTTAAACTTTATTCTTATATTC
>NW_025864879.1:0-1088 GCF_002878395.1 Capsicum annuum
ACACTTTAAATTCATGAACTTAAGCATAGGAATGATTGAAACACATGGGAATAACATAATCATAACACTTAAAACATATATTGGGGTTTAACACGGAACTTCAGGCTTCAAACGTGTAAGGGAAACTTTTCAACTAAAAACACTTGTAATCACCATGCATAATTGAAATTCCTAAAAACCTCATAAAGATAACTCGTTACAAACATGTAAATTCTTGATTTAAAACATAAAAATAGGTGCTTGGACTCCATACGTGAAAAGGGCTCATGGATGAACATTTAACATACCTTAATTGATGAATTTTCGTGAGTTTTTGATGATTTCTTAAAGCTTGAACTTCAATTTGAAGAAGCTAGGGTTTTATTCTTGAGAGAGTTTGTGAAAAGATGAGTGATTTTACTTTTTTGGGGTATTAATCTCATGTTATGGGTGATACAAAGTAAGAGAAAAATGACTCAAATACCCCCATATGCCCAAAATTAATTAAACTGAACGTGGCCAGTGACGCAGTAAGCGACGCGCCGCATCGCTCAGTCGACGCGTTAAGCGCCATGCCTCATTGCACCCCATCAACGCGATAAGCGGCACGCCGTGGCATATCGCGTTGACTCTCTGGTTTGAACATCCAAACAAGCCTCAAACCTCGTCCAAAAAATTCGAAACTTACCCGAGACATGTTATCGATCACCCCGATCATGAATAGACTTAAAATTCGATATTCTAAGGCCGGAATTAAAATTATCAAAGTTTAAGAGGCTTTGAAAATGACTAAGTCTTAACACTTAGTGAAATTTTTAAAGCCTTGGACTCCTTTAGCATGCAAGAGTGAGCTGAAACGAGCTAGGATCTTACGGGATCTCACAATAAAATGGGACGGAGGGAGTAATAATTAATAATAAAGATAAAATGGATATAAAATAATAAGTTAAATCTTGATGTTTCAAAATAACTTGAGGTCTTATATGAGACCCACTTAGATTTTTTTCACAAGAAATTTTTTATAGTAATTCTGTTATATCACTTCTAATTAGTTATTATAAGTCACTTAACACATGTCTGTTTCACGGCTTCAATCGTGATTTTACATT
>NW_025864880.1:0-1285 GCF_002878395.1 Capsicum annuum
GGGGCATTTCCGACCTAATGAATACAATAGATCCCAATGCATAAATTGAAACCACTCCACAAACATTTCATCATTTTAACAATCACAGATCCTAAACTTTGCCTACTCAACCTACTTTTGCCTATCCATTGTCGGCCTAAACATGATGCTATCGGATTTAGAACTTGATATTTATTTCGAACGAAACATAACAACAATAAACTCAAAGGTAATCCAGATTCATCTTATCAACCTTGCAATTCCCATCCCCAATTTCATACTCAATCACATGATTAACACATGCTTCGACTATCAAGTCACAATAATATTTCAGCAATCAATCAATAATACTCGACATTCATCATTCACCTCACGCATAAGATAAAGAGAAAGTCAAGACGACATTAATCAACCACTCACCATAATAAAAATGAACTAAGAATAAGAATAAGATAAGGAGATGACCTTAACTTGGGGCTTTTATTCGACCAACTTGAACTGACAAAAGACCCGGGACCAATGAACCACTACTGACAGACCTCAAATTCAAACTCCCGAATCGAATAATACCAGTTCAAACCACGATGACCCCCAAAACCTGACTCAAATAGAAGTCCAAAAATGTGTGTGAATATCTGAGCCCAAAAATATGAGAAAACCTGAAAAATCTAGTTGCCGAAACTCCGTGAACGCAGATAGCAGCACGAATAGTGAGAAAAGGATTGAATTTCTGGCGAATTTTAATGTTTTCTAAATGGTATCGCCTGAAAAAGATCAGAAACAGTCAGCTCCGGTGAAGAGGTCGCCGGCCAACTCAAACCCACCAGATTCCTATCGATTTCCGTTCAGCTTTACCGATTTGACCCTTGTTCGTCTCTCTCTCGATCTCTCATATCTCTCACTGTTCAGAACTGTCTCCCACTCACTACTGTCTCTCCATCACTCGCCCTTCACTATGTGTGGTGTTTGTGATTTGTGCGTTAGTCGTGTACGGAGAAAAAATTATGTTGTGTGCGTATTCAGTAAAGTGTGGGTGTGGTTTCTAGTTCTTGCGTGCGTTTCTGGAAGAACCAAAGAATTGGAAGAAGACGTATGTGTGTCTATTGGTGAATCCGTATGCCTGTGATGGTGTTGAAGTTATTGTGGGTGAGAAAAAGGAGAAAGAAAAATGGAATCCCTCTGTTTTATGCTCCCTTCTCTGTATATTCTCTATGTATGTGTTTTGTGCTCTTAGGAGAAAAAAAGCTTGAGATCCCCTTTTTTTTTGTACTCTATGTATATCTATATACTAAAATGAAAACCACCC
>NW_025864881.1:0-2126 GCF_002878395.1 Capsicum annuum
GCTGAAGATCTTCGATATCCTTCTTTGACTCTCTCATCCGATGTTGTGCTGAAACTCAAGAAACGCATGTTGAAGTTTCATCCATATCTGTCAACAAGGTCGCATCTTCCTCTGGGGATAGAATAGAGTCAAAGAAGGTGTCCAAAGTTCATAGAAATGCAGACACATGATAACGAGTCAAAAAATGAATTTTCTAAAATGTCCCTATAGCCTCCCGAAGATAGGTTATGGACGTCTCTGCACCAATCCACAGGACTTTACTAACACTTAGCTCTTGTACTAATAAACTGATAAAACCTAGGCTCTGGTACCAATAAGTCATGACCCAATTTATCACGTCATGATGGCACCTACCATAACCCACCAGTAGGCAAGCCAACTCGTATTCCAAAACAGCTAGTAACGGACTACTCAATGATATAAGGAAAAAATGTAGAATAAATGACATAAAGATCAATACATAATAGAATCCCAAAACCTAGTGGTATCAGTACAAGAGTTTCTAAATATAATAAAAGTATAGAAGTGAACTATCGAAAGAATTACCCTGATACAAGTTATCTCTGTATGCAACATAGAGATTAGTCTAATACATAAGAGACAGATGAGTAATACTCTGAATGTCAGGAGCTCACTCTAAGTCTCTAAACCATGGCTGCTCCGCACGAGACACACGTCAATGGTGATAACTCGTACTATGATCTACAAGCTGCAGAAGTGTAGTATGAGTACCAAACGAATGGTACTCAGTAGGCAACTGCCAACTAAGCTCCAAAGATAAAGGAGATATATACAACATATAAACAGAATGAAAACTACACCCAAGAATCCAAAAATCATATTACAAGTCAATGAGATAATAAGAAACAACTATCCTATTTAAGTCCAAGAGACTAACATAATAAGACTAAGGAAGCATTAAGGGTGAACTATTCAATTCCAGATACATTCAATAGATGTTAATGCTATACTGTATATCCCAAGATAATATAAGAATAAAGGGAGAATAAAAGATATATAGATATATACAAGGCAAAGAAATAAATATACAATAAGAGCAAACGAAGAGAGGGATATACAATAATTCCATAGCATCATATAGCTAGATAAATATATACAAATATATATATATATATATTTACATATAGACGTGATGTCATTTCAAAGCATAACCTAGATCATCATATTCTCATATCAAGACCTCATTGGAATACTATCAGGATTTACTACCATCATAACAAAGTTTCTAATCCACAAGACTAGACATGATATAATCATTCATAATAGTGTAATCATAAGATAAAAGAGGCTAAATACATACCTCAAATCCCAATATTAGATCAACGGTCAATCTATCATAAGTTTGCCATAGTAATGATCATAACAATGATAATAACAATATCAATATCAGCGTGAATAAGCGGCTACTCTAGACAATAAAATACCTAGTTGACCATATGCATACCCCCACCACCCCAAACATGAAAGGTTCAATCAACACACAACAACACAAGATGTATTCTTTACCATATCTATGCAACCATCCCATACTGGTTGATAGACATAGGCGCATACCGGTGATAGGTGATGCGCATGTAGGAATGAATTCAAGGTATATAATTAATGCCACAACTTATCATAATAGTCATCGTCATGACCATCATCATCGTAATCAACCTTCGTCCTTTTCAGATATCAATATCTCATCATAGTATCCTCCAGCCTTGCTGGGTATCAATATATAATCATAGTATCCTTCGGCCTTGCCGGGTATCAATAAAACATCATAGTATCCTCTAGCCTTACTGGGTATTAATATATCATCATCAATTAACGTAAAAAAATAACATAAATAAAGTACTCATAACCATAAATGTAACACCATAAAGATAACTATCTAATCAATATATTCTATCTACCCAATGTTAACTAACCAGCACTTATTATTAACTAGTTATCTCTTATCACTAACCTCTTTTATTATCTAACCTCATTAATATACAAATCCTCATTCAACAACTAAGCGGCATTGTAAACTTAGTCATTAATAACAACTAATCTTCACCTATGCTAAACTCGACAACACCATTAACTATGCATCAACTATCTCTAGGTACCATAATTCA
>NW_025864882.1:0-1133 GCF_002878395.1 Capsicum annuum
AGGTGTAGAAAAGATAAAAATCAACTCCAAAACTAATATAGTTCAAGATTTTGATAATGAAAATCCTATCCCATCTGAGATGGATTTTGATATCAATTCTGTTTAAATATGAAGACACAACTTATTGATTTTAGTCCTGGTTCTCAGGCAAGAAAATATATTCAGAAAGAATTTTTTTCTGAAACATGGAAAACCTTTAGGACATGGTTTTTTGAAACCTATAGTCCTGATGAATTACAAAATATTTCCGAAGAATTCTATGAAATATATGTCTTACATAATAAAATCATTGTTTTGTACCATGGTTCATGTCTACATATTTGTCGTCATATATCAAAATAATTGAAAGATCTTATCAGAATTCTAATGGTACAATTACTCAGGCACTTTATCCTCCTCAGTCTTCCTTTATATTACCCAATAATACTGAAATGACTTTTTCTGGTTTCCAAAAATTTGTCAGTGAAGATGTTGGAAAAATTACTGTTTCTGAAATAAATAACCTTATCGCCCAAAACAAGTATTTGAGTCTTTATGTAAAGGTTTTAGGAGAACATATTTCCTCTCTTGATAAAAAACTGGACGAATTAATTGAACTAGTTAACAAACTCAGTACCCAGATGAATTCCTCTAACATTCCTTCTACTTCCACAAACAAAGACGAAGAGAAATATATTTTATCTAAACCTTGTATCCAAAGACCTCCGGAAATAGAAGGATTTGAAAAAGTTTCTCACTTGGACCAATTAGAAAAACTCCTAGACAAAAAATTCTCTCGTTTAAACATTCAACCTCTTAATATTTTTGAAGATTTTGTACAAAATTTCGAGTCTAATTTTGCTGATAATATCGAATCTACTCAAAATATTGGAGATGTAATCTCTTCTGAGCTAAATAAGCTTAAGGGTATGATTAAAAAACAACTGGGAAAAAAATATGCTAATATTCCCCGTATGTCTACTGCTTATTATCCACATCCAACTCCTCAAGATGTTTTAATAGAGGAAAAAGATTGGAATCAAACAAATACTTCTTATAGTGGAGAATCTATTTATGAATGGAACATTGACGGATTATCTGATTGAAAAATCTTTATTCTTATCCATTGGATGTCCATGTATGCTACTATTGCC
>NW_025864883.1:0-1845 GCF_002878395.1 Capsicum annuum
AAATAGACTTGCACCGATATTGATGGCTGAAGAATGTGAAACTAGATAGAATGCTACATATGATTTTTTAAAAACTTGTTATAAATATAGAGTTCCTATTACACTATCTTTTAACCAATATTGTGGTTCGTTTGCTGATTCTGCTGATTGCATGTTACATGATTCTGATTGGGTTGTAATTAATGATCATAATAAGTTTTTGGAAACTTTTTATATAGCTACAGTTGAATTTTCGGTGCTTATTATCCTACTGTTTGTAATATTTTGGCATATATAGCCGATATTTCTGCTTTACTCAAAGAATATAAAAATAAAGAAGGTTACAAAGATGTTGTTGGTGCCATGTTTGCTAAATTTTAAAAATATTTTTTTTCGATTCCCCCTATTTACTTGGTTGGTGTTATGCTTAATCCGTGTATGAAATATAATACTATGTGCCACTTTAGTACTATTATTTATACTAATTTAGAAATAAATACTAACAATGATTCTCAGTAAGTACAACCTGATTTGTGGACGGTTATGGGTGATGCGAATGAATATATAGATAAATTATATAATCGTTAAGCTGATTTAGTTGATTTAGCCGTACCTACAAATATCACTCCAACTGCCGCTCCTCATCCTCCCGAGGAGCCATCATCTTCTAAAAGGCTGGCACATAGTGGTTTTCCTGATCACTTTTATGATTTAAATTATTGGAATAGTGTCGAGGAGGGAGCTTACACATCAATTTATCAGAAAGAGCTTAAGTATTATCTTCGATCACCGTTAGAGGATCGTAGACGATGGATCAACGCGTTGGATTGGTGGAGGAGTAATGAAACACAATATCCTGTGCTTTCAAGATTAGCTAGAGAGATCTTGAATGTTTCAATGTCAACCATTGCATCGGAGAGCGTTTTTAGTCAAGGACGATAACAACTTGGAGACAACCGACATTCATTGGGAAGCAATGCAATAAATGTTCTCGTTTTCCTCAGAGATTGGATTAGAGCCGAACGAAGAAATCAAGAAATGGAATCGAATTCGAACGACGAGTAGAGACTTGAAGAAATTATGAATTCACGGGAGAACTCAGCAGAATCAAGTCCAATGCATAATTTTGCCCCCATTGACTTTGACTATCCTATGTAAGTTCCCGTTAATATTAACATGAATGAGTTGGAGAAAATGATGCAAAATTTGTAGATTTTTCATTCATGTAAATTATAAATTTTGGATCATTTTGCAATAAATAAAATCCAACATTCATTCATTGCTTAGTCCTTACTTTGTAATTTTTTTCTATTTAATGATTTAAATTGAATTTCTAGTTTAAATTAAAACCTTAGTTTTAATATATTATTAATTTACTATTAAGTATTATACTATTATTAATTTATTATATTAAGTAGCATATATTTTATTTAAAATAGTGTATATATGTATATATATTTTCTAAAATAGTATATATTTAATGTATACATGCGTATATGTTTTATGAATTAGTGCATAACTATATGTATAGTGTGTGTGTATATTGTAGTATATATATATTGTTGTATATTTTATTTAAAGTAGTAAGTATATATTGAATGGTACGTATATATGTGTATATATCTTCTATAGACATATATATTTAACGTATATATGTGTATATGTTTTATAAATTAGTGTATAACTATATATATAGTGTGTGTATATATTGTAGTATATATATATTGTAGTATATTTTATTTAAAGTAGTACGTATATATTGAATGGTTCGTATATATGTGTATATATCTTCTATTGGCGTATATATTTAACATATACTTGTGTATATGTTTTATAAAATAGTGTATAACTATATATATAGTTTGT
>NW_025864884.1:0-1047 GCF_002878395.1 Capsicum annuum
TATGTACTTAGCTGCTCATGCTAGGTACACAATCTGCCAACATGGCTCTGATACCAGAAAATGGTTTCTTTATAATTCTGAAGATTGTTATTAAGATCCGTTTTCTGACAGTCCCGCAGAGGCCTGAATTAAAACAGGAACTACATTCACCATTCCAAAATAAGTATGCAGCTTTGGCAGAATTTCCAAAGCTCCCTCCACCAATGCCATCCAAATTGGTAGATCTTAAGACCAGCAAACCCTTTGATAAAAGGGACATCTTCAAGCTCATCGGTACAATCGAAACAAAGTTATGCCATGAAGCCCCCGGAATCCTTCGCACAGGCCGTAGACCCTGCTATAGTCAAAACAGCACCTATCCCTCCTATCAAAGAGGAATTCAAATTCATCACCACTTAGGTGATGCCCATTATCGCCTTAGACAAGGAATATGAAGGCTATCCCCTGGAACAGCTCATTAAACCGGTCTACAATGATAAGAATTTCGTGGACACAGAATGTTTGCTTAAGACTCGAAGATTTTATGAAGCCATTTTGGTAGACACAGACTCTATTGAAGTCGAGCATTCAATGAACGAAAGGAATCGTGAATATATTGATTATTCAAGGTTCACCATCAAAAGGGTATTAACCCCATTTAATTGGTTTGCAGATCACCTGCATACTCCCATCGCCCTATCTATGCCACATAGGCCTCAAACATACAATTGGTACAACTACAAGTCTGCCTGGTTCAATTTTCTCTATGTTCGGCTCGGTCATACCTGGTTCGTTAAATATTGTCCTGCTATGATAGACACCATTATACCTAGATGGTTCTACGAATGGTGGGTATATTTTGGAGGAATCAAAGAAATCCTCCCCCAACAGTTTCTTAGTCGATTCTCAAAATTCTGTGCAAAGGAAGGATGCATGACCCTTCCAGAACATATTCAAATGTGCAAATTCTTCATCAAGAAGAGGGTATCTTACATTATCTCATGGAACTTCGCCAAAGGAGAGCAAGATAGAATTAAATATCTATCTAAAGAAATAAAAGTCAAAGGC
>NW_025864885.1:0-3567 GCF_002878395.1 Capsicum annuum
CCCAACCTCCGATAGTTGATACGAAAAAGGTTCCCTGGAATTATGGATAGACTGTGATGACCTATCACAGGAAAGAAGTAGTGGAAGATGTAGATGAGGTAGGGGGTTTGACTCGGTCAGGAAGATGCTTCATGCCTGAAAGTTTAAGAAAGTCTAAGCCAATTGTGAGTGGACAATCATCTATCAAAAAGCCTATCACCGAAGAAGAAGCTGAAGAATTTTTGAAAAAGATGAAATTGCCAGAGTATTCAATAATAGACTAGTTGAAGAAAACACTTGCTCAAATTTCCCTCTTCTCTTTGTTTTTGCACTTCAAGGAGCATCGTAATATTTTACTGAAGGTATCAAATAAAGCATATGTTCCTAGGGAGATTACAGTAAATCAGCTTGAGAAAATGGTTGGAAATATCTTTGAGGTGAATCGGATCAGCTTTTTTGATCATGAATTGCCTGTTGAAGGTACAGGGCATAACCGGGGCCTTTACATTACAGTGAAGTGCGAAGAATTCTACGTCACTCATGTTATGATTGATGAAGGTTCAGGTTCAAATATCTGCTTTATTTCTACTTTGCAAAAGTTGAATATTAGTGCTGAGAGGATCAAGCCCAACAATGTATGTGTTAGGGCTTTCGATGGTGCAAAATCAAACTCCATTGGCAAAATAGAACTAATATTGATCATAGGGCTTATCGAGTTTGCCATAGAGTTTCAAGTATTGATTATAGACTCATCTTACAATCTGTTGTTGGGAAGGCCGTGGATCTACAAGGCCAAGGCGGTTGCATCTACACTGCACCAAATGATTAAGTTTGAGCATGACAGGCAAGAAGTGGTTATTCATGATGAAGGAGATTTGTCCGTCAGCGAAGATTCTCCTTTGTCTCTTATTGAATCAAATAATGTAGAGGAGACATTCGTCTATCAAATTTTTGATATAGTGCTAGTGAATCGTATCCTTGAATGGCAGGTTATTCCGAGACCATAATTGTCTTTCGCTTCTATCATGATGAGCAGTGAACTTTGGAAATACGGATTTGAGCTAGGAAAGGGTTTGGGAGCTTCTCTGCACGGTATAGTTCATCCCATATGTCCGAGTGAGAACGTGGGCACGTTTGGTCTGGGATTTGAGCCTATGGCTGAAGATCTGAAGAAAGCCAAGGGAAGGAAAAAGAAAACATGGTCACTCCCTCGCCCAATGCCACTACTCAGTGAATCATTGTTAAGAGCGGTGTCACGAAGCATGTGGAATTTGAAGTTGAATTGGTTGATGACTTCCAGAACCTTTTTATTGAAGTTGATATGGTCGAAGCAGGAGAAGGTACCAGTATGGGAAACGTGCAATTCATAGGTCCAGCTGTCTGGCTCAATAATTGGGAATTCACTCCTCTCCCCATCAGGAGGGAGTTTTGATAGTTTATTTTGTTTTTCTTTCTGTTTATCTGAGTTATTTCAGGGTTGTAATTCAGATTTTAGTTTATTTATGTTATGTTGGCATCTATATTTAAACCCTTCTATCTTTTTATTTAATAAAATGCAATGTCCCTTTTGTTTCGTGTCTAATATATTTTGTTTTTCTTTTTTACACAGTTCTCTTTATGCTGATTCTAATGACATGATATGCATGCGAAATTTTTAGCCTGATCTTAAAATCCAAACTAATCAAGATGTAATGAAGCAGGATGGGAAATATGATGAAGAAGAAGCACTGGAAGAAATAAGCAAAGAGTTGAAACAGTTTGAAGACAAACCGAATCCTAATTTGAATGAGACTGAGCCAATAAATCTAGGGGATTAAGAAGATGCTAGGGAAACTAAAATCACTGTACATTCTTTGCCACAGCTAAAACATGGAATGATTCAAGCATTAATTGAGTATAAGTATGTTTTTGCATGGTCTTATGATGATATGCCTGGTTTGAGCACTGAATTAGTGGCTCACAAATTGCCAACTGATCCCGCGTTCCTTCCTGTCAAACAGAAGTTGAGGAAGTTTAAAACTGATCTAAGTATTAAAAAAAAGAGAAAATCATGAAACAACTTGAAGCCAAAGTAATTCAAGTGGCTCGTTATCCCATGTGGTTATCCAATGTTGTTCCCGTACCAAAGAAAGATGGCAAAATTTAAGTGTGTGTTGATTGCCGTGATTTGAATAGAGCAAGTCCAAAAGATGATTTTCCACTGACCAACATCCATATTTTGTTAGACAACTGTGCTAAACACGAGGTTGCCTCTTTTGTGGATTGCTATGCCGGATATCACCAGATTATTATGGATGATGAAGACGCGGAGAAGACGTCTTTTATCACACCATAGGGGACCTATTGTTATCGAGTGATGCCGTTCGGTTTGAAGAATGCTGGAGCAACATACATAAGATCCATGACCACTATATTTCATGATACGATGCATAAAGAGATTGAGGTATACGTGGATAATGTGATTACTAAGTCAAAAATTCTGGCCGACCATGTTAAAGATTTAAGAAAGTTCTTTGAAAGGCTTCGCAGGTATAATCTCAAACTCAACACGGAAAAATATGTATTTGGAGTTTCTTTTGGAAAGCTATTGGGGTTTGTAGTCAGCCGTCGGAGAATTGAATTGGATCCCTCGAAAATCAAAGCTATTCAGTATTTGCCCCCGCCCAAGAATAGGACGGAGGTGATGAGTTTTCTTGGTAGACTAAACTACATTACCAGGTTTATGTCTCAACTCACAACCACTTGTGAGCCCATATTCAAGTTGCTGAAAAAGAGTGTTGCGGTAAAATGGGCTGAAGAATGTCAAGAAGCGTTCGATCGAATCAAAAGATATTTGTCAAATCCACCCGTGCTGGTACCCCCAGAGCCTGGTAGGCCTTTGATCTTATATTTATCAGTTATAGACAATTCTTTTGATTGTGTCCTGTGTCAACATGATGTCACGGGCAAAAAGGAGTAGGCTATTTATTATCTTAGCAAGAAGTTCACCACATATGAGGCCAGGTATACTCTTCTTGAAAGGACGTGTTGTGCCCTAACTTGGGTAGCACAGAAGTTGAAGCATTATCTCTCATCCTATACTACTTATCTCATCTTCCGTATGGATCCTTTTAAGTATATCTTTCAGAAGCCTATGCCGACAGGTCGATTGGCAAAGTGGAAAATATTGCTTACCGAGTTTGACATTGTATATATGACTCGAACCACCATGAAAGCCCAAGCCTTGGCAAATCATCTTGCTGAGAATCCCATCGATGAAGAGTACGAGCCATTGAAGACATATTTTCCTGATGAAGAAGTGTTGTGTGTCGATGAAGTCGTTATAGATGCTGATCTAGGTTGGAAGTCGTTCTTCGATGGAGCTGTTAATATGAAAAGAGTCGAAATCGGTGCGGTTCTTATCTCTGAATTAGGACAACATTTCCCGGTAACAGCATAACTTCGATTCTACTGTACTAACAATATGGCAGAGTATGAAGCCTGCATTCTTGGTTTGAGGTTAGCTGTTGATATGGGAGTCCAAGAATTATTGGTGTTGGGAGATTCGGATTTGCTCGTCCATCAAATCTCGCGTCTCCCAATCGCCTT
>NW_025864885.1:3667-5253 GCF_002878395.1 Capsicum annuum
TGGTTTGAGGTTAGCTGTTGATATGGGAGTCCAAGAATTATTGGTGTTGGGAGATTCGGATTTGCTCGTCCATCAAATTCAAGGCGATTGGGAGACGCGAGATTTGAAGCTCATCCCATATTGATAATGCTTGTAGGAGCTATGTCAACGGTTTGTGTTAGTAAAATTTACGCATATTCTAAGGATTCATAATGAAAGTTGCTGATGCTTTAGCCAGAGGATTCATAATGAAAATTGCTGATGCTTTAGCCACTCTGGCTTCAATGCTCCAATATCTTGATAAAGCCTATATTGATCCAGTGCATATACAGAGTCATGATCAGCATGCTTACTGTAATGTGGTTGAAGAAGAGCTCGATGGAGAGCCCTGGTTCTTGGATATCAAGCGATACATGCAGTCTGGAGAATACCCAGCATATGCCACATACGATCAAAAGAGGGCTATTAGGCGTTTGGCTAGTGGATTTTTCTTAACTGGGGGAATCTTATATAAGAAAACCCCAGATCTGGGACTTTTGAGGTATGTAGATGCAAGAGAAGCCTCAACAATCATGGTTGAAATACACTCTGGAGTATGCGGGTCGCATATGAATGGTCATGTTTTTTCAAAGAAGATTCTTTGAGCAGGTTATTACTGGCTTACTATGGAGAGGGATTCTATTCAATTTGTTCGAAAGTGTCATCAATGTCAGGTGCACGATGATCTGATACGTTCTCCTCCTGTTGAGTTGCATGCAATGGCCTCTCCATGGTCGTTCGTGGCTTGGGGAATGGATGTGATTGGACCGATTGAGCCAAAGGCATCAAATGGACATAGATTCATTTTGGTAGCCATTGACTACTTCACAAAGTAGGTAGAAGCAGTAACTTTCAAGTCAGTGACAAAGAAGGTTGTGGTAGATTTTGTTCATGCCAATATTATTGTAGATTTGGAATTTCTAAGATGATCATTACAGACAATGTTGCCAATCTCAATAGTCATTTGATGCAAGAAGTATGTCAACAGTTTAAGATCGCACATCAAAATTCTACTCCATATCACCCAAAGGCCAATGGTACTGTAGAAGCTGCCAATAAGAATATAAAAAAGATACTGCAAAAAATGGTACAAGGGTTTAAACAGTGGCATGAAAAGTTGTCGTTTGCATTGCTAGGTTATTGCACCACTGTTCGCACTTCAACAGGGGCAACTCCATATTTATTGGTGTATGGAACAGAAGCAGTAATCCCTGTAAAAGTTGAAATTCCCTCTCTTCGAGTCATTGTAAAAGTAGAGATTGATGATGACGAATGGGTCAAAACCCGACTAGAACATTTGAGTTTGATTGAGGAAAAAAGACTAATGTTTGTGTGTCATGGCTAGTTGTATCAGAGGATGATGGATCGAGCGTATAACAAAAAGGTCCGTCCCAGGAATTTTGAAGTCGGTTAGTTGGTATTGAGACGTATCCTTCCTCACCAGGTTGAAGCGAAAGGCAAGTTCTCCCCTAACTGGCAAGGTCCCTTCGTTGTGAAGAAAGTGTTGCCCAATGGAGCCTTATATTTGACAGATACTGAAGGTAAAATGGCAGAAATGGCTATCAATG
>NW_025864886.1:0-2417 GCF_002878395.1 Capsicum annuum
AATCAAATTCCATTGGCGAAATAGAACTAATGTTAACCATAGGGCCTGTTGAGTTCGCCAAAAAGTTTCAAGTATTGAATGTAGACTCCTCTTACAATCTGTTGTTAGGAAGGCCGTGGATCCACAAGGCCAAGGCGGTTGCATCTACACTGCATCAAATGATTAAGTTTGAGCATGACAGACAAGAAGTAGTTATTCATGGTGAAGGAGATTTTTCAGCCTACGAAGATTCTCCCTTGTCTCTTATTGAAGCAAATAACGTAGAGGAGACATTTGTCTATCAAATTTTTGATATAGTGCCAGTGAATCGTATCCTTGAATGGCAGGTTATACCGGGACCGCCATTGTCTTCCGCTTCTATCATGATGGTGAGTGAACTTTGGAAATACGAATTTGAGCCAGGAAAGGGTTTGTGAGTGTCTCTCCAGGGCATAGTCCGTCCTATATATCCAAGTGAGAACGTGGGCATGTTTGGTCTGGAATTTAAGCCTACGACTGAAGATCTGAAGAAAGCCAAGGGAAGGAAAAAGGAAACATGGTTACTCCCTCGCCCAATGCCACTACTCAGTGAATCATTTATTAAGAGCGGTGTCACGAAGCATGTGGAATTTGAAGTTGAATTAGTTGATGACTGCCAGAATCCTTTTATTGATGTTGATATGGTCGAAGCAGGAGAAGGTACCAGTATGGTAGACGTGTAATTCATAGGTCCAACTGTTCGGCTCAATAATTGAGAAGTCACTCCTCTTCCCGTCAAGAGGGAGTTTTGGTAGTTTATTTTGTTTTTTTTTTGTTTATCCGAGTTATTTTAGGATTGTAATTCGGATTTTAGTTTGTTTATGTTATGTTGGCATCTATGTTTAAACCCTTCTATCTCTTTATCTAATGAAATGCAATGTCCCTTTTGATTTGTGTCTAATATATTTTGTTTTTCTTCTTTTTTTATATACAGTTCTCTTTATGCTGATTCTAATGACATGACATGCATGCAAAATTTTCAGCCTGACCTTAAATTCCAAACTAATCAAGATGTAATGAAGCAGGATGGGGAATATGATGAAGAAGAAGCACTAGAAGAAATAAGCAAAGAGTTGGAACAGTTTGAAGACAAACCGAATCCTAATTTGAATGAGACTGAGCCAATAAATCTAGCGGATCAAGAAGATGTTAGGGAAACTAAAATCAGTGTACATGCTTTGCCACAGCTAAAAGATGGAATGATTCAAGCATTAATTGATTATAAGGATGTTTTTGTATGGTCTTATGATGATATGGCTGGTTTAAGCACTGAATGAGTGACTCACAAATTGCCAACTGATCCCGCGTTCCCTCCTGTCAAACAGAAGTTGAGGAAGTTTAAAATGGATGTAAGTATTATAATTAAAGAGGAAATCATGAAACAACTTGAAGCCAAAGTAATTCGAGTAGCTCGCTATCCCATGTGGTTATCCAATGTTGTTCCCGTACCAAAGAAAGATGGCAAAATTCGAGTGTGTGTTGATTACCGTGATTTGAACAGAGCAAGTCCAAAAGATGATTTTCCACTGCCCAGTATCCACATTTTGTTAGAAAACTGTGCTAAACACGAGGTTGCCTTATTTGTGGATTGGTATGCCGGATATAACCAGATCATTATGGATGATAAAGACGCAGAAAAAATATCTTTTATCACACCATGGGAAACTTATTGTTATGGAGTGATGCCGTTCGGTTTGAAGAATACTGGAGCAACATACATCAGAGCCATGACTACTATGTTTCATGTATGATGCATAAGGAGATTGAGGTCTACGTGGATGATGTGATTATTAAGTCAAAAAGTCGGGCCGACCATGTTAAAGATTTAAGAAAGTTCTTTGAAAGACTTCGTAGGTATAATCTCAAGCTCAACCCGGCAAAATGTGTACTTGGAGTTTCGTCTGGAAAGCTGTTGGGGTTTGTAGCCTGCCGTCGGGGGATTGAATTGGATCCCTCAAAAATCAAAGTCATTCAGGATTTTCCACCGCCCAAGAATAGGACGGAGGTGATGAGTTTGCTTGGTAGAATGAATACATTAGCAGGTTTATTGCTCAACTCACAACCACTTGTGAGCCCATATTCAAGTTTCTAAAAAAGAGTGTTGCGGTAAAATGGACTGAAGAATGTCAGGAAGCGTTCGATTGAATCAAAAGATATTTGTAAAATCCGCCCTGCTAGTACCCCAGAGCCTGGTAGGCCTTTGATCTTATATTTATCAGTCATGGACAATTCTTTCGGTTGTATCCTGGGTCAACATGATGTCACAGGCAAGAAGGAGTAGGCTATTTATTATCTTAGCAAGAAGTTCACCGCATATGAGGCCAGGTATACTCTTCTTGAAAGGACGTGTTATGCCCTAACTTGGGTAGCACAAAAGTTAAAGCATTATCTCTCATCCT
>NW_025864887.1:0-1654 GCF_002878395.1 Capsicum annuum
TATAATCAATTAATGCTTGAATCATTCCATCTTTTAGCCGTGGCAAAGCATGTACATTGATTTTAGTTTCCCTAACATCTTCTTGATCCCCTAGATTTATTGGCTCAGTCTCATTCAAATTAGGATTCGGTTTGTCTTCAAACTGTTCTAACTCTTTGCTTATTTCTTTTATTGCTTCTTCTTCATCATATTCCCCATCCTGCTTCACTACATCTTGATTAGTTTGGATTTTAAGATCAGGCTGAAAATTCTGCATGCATGTCATGTCATTAGAATCAGCATAAAGAGAACTGTGTAAAAAAAAAAGAAAAACAAAATATATTACACACAAAACAAAATGGACATTGCATTTCATTAAATAAAAAGATAGAAGGGTTTGAACACAGATGCCAACATAACATAAACAAACTAAAATCCGAATTACAACCCTCAAATAACTTGGATAAACAGAAAGAAAAATAAAATAAACTACCAAAACTCCCTCCTGACGGGGAGAGAAGTGACTTCCCAATTATTGAGCCGGACAGCTGGACCTATAAATTGCACGTCTGCCATACTGGTACCTTCGCCTGCTTCGACCATATCAACTTCAATAAAAAGGTTCTGGAAGTCAACAACCAATTCAACCTCAAATTCCAAAGGCTTTGTGACATCGCTCTTAACAAATGATTCGCCGAGTAGTGGTATTAGATGAGGGAGTGACCATGTTTTCTTTTTCCTTCCCTTGGCTTTCTTCAAATCTTCAGCCGTAGACTCAAATAACAGACCAAACATGCCCACGTTCTCACTCGGACATATGGGATGAACTATACCATGCAAAGATGCTCCTAAACCCTTTCCTGGCTCAAATCCGTATTTCTAAAGTTCACTCACCATCATGATAGAAGCAGAAGACAATTGCGGTCCCGGTATAGCCTGCCATTCAAGGATACGATTCACTGGTACTGTATCAAAAATTTGATAGACGGATGTCTCCTCTACGTTATTTGCTTCAATAAAAGACAAGGGAGAATCTTCGTAAGCTGACAAATCTCCTTCACCATGAATAACTACTTCTTGCCTATCATGCTCAAACTTAATCATTTGGTGCAGTGTAGATGCAACCGCCTTGGCCTTGTGGATCCACGGCCTTCCCAACAACAGATTGTAAGAGGATTCTACACTTAATACTTGAAACTCTATGGTGAACTCAACAGGCCCTATGGTCAACATTAGTTCTATTTCGCCAATGGAATTTGATTTTGCACCATCGAAAGCCCTAACACATAAATTGTTGGGCCTAATCCTGTCAGCACCAATATTCAACTTTTGTAAAGTAGAAATAGGGAAAATATTTGCACCTGAACCTCCATTAACCATAACATGAGTGACGTAGAAATCTTCATACTTCACTGTAATGTAAAGGCCCCGATTATGCCCTGTACCTTCAACAGGCAATTCATCGTCAGAAAAGCTGATCCGATTAACCTCAAAAAATTTTCCAACCATTTTCTCAAGTTGGTTGATTGTAATCTCCCTTGGAATATATGCTTCATTTAATACCTTTAGTAAGACATCACGATGCTCCTTGGAGTGCAACAGCAAAGATAAAAGGGAAATTTGAGCAAGGGTTTTCTTCAACTGGTCTAATATTGAATACTCTGGCAATTTCATC
>NW_025864888.1:0-1857 GCF_002878395.1 Capsicum annuum
TAAGATCAGGCTGAAAATTCCACATGCATGTCATGTCATTAGAATCAGCATAAAAAGAACTGTGTAAGAAAAGAAAAACAAAGTATATTAAATGCGAAACAAAAGGGACATTGCATTTCATTAAATAAAAGATAGAAGGGTTTAAACATAGATACCAACATAACATAAACAAACTAAAATCTGAATTACAACCCTGAAATAACTCGGATAGACAGAAAGAAAAATAAAATAAACTACCAAAACTCCCTCCTGACGGGGAGAGGAGTGGCTTCCCAATTATTGAGCCGGACAGCTGGACCTATGAATTTCACGTCTGCCATACTGGTACCTTCTCCTCCTTCAACCATATCAACTTCAATAAAAAGGTTCTGGAAGTGATCAACCAATTCAACTTCAAATTTCACATGTTTCGTGACACCGCTCTTAACAAATGATTCACTGAGTAGTGGCATTGGGCGAGGGAGTGACCATGTTTCCTTTTTCCTTCCCTTGGCTTTCTTCAGATCTTCAGCCGTAGGCTCAAATCCCAGACCAAATGTGCCCACGTTCTCACTCGAACATATGGGATGAACTATACCGTGCAGAGACGCTCCCAAACACTTTCCTGGCTCAAATCTATATTTCCAAAGTTCACTCACCATCATGATAGAAGCAGAACACAATTGCGGTCCTGGTATAGCCTGCCATTCAAGGATACGATTCACTGGCACTGTATCAAAAATTTGATAGACGAACGTCTCCTCTACGTTATTTGCTTTAATAAGAGAGAAGGGAGAATCTTCGTAGGCTGACAAATCTCCTTCACCATGAATAACTACTTCTTGCTTGTCATGCTCAAAATTAATCATTTGGTGCAGTGTAGATGCAACCGCCTTGGCCTTGTGAATCCACGGCCTTCCCAACAACAGATTGTAAGAGAAGTCTACATTCAATACTTGAAACTCTATGGCGAACTCAACAGGACATATGGTCAACATTAGTTCTATTTCGCCAATGGAATTTGATTTTGCACCGTCGAAAGCCCTAACACATACATTGTTGGGCCTGATCCTGTCAGCACCAATATTCAACTTTTGCAAAGTAGAAATAGGGCAAATATTTGCACCTGAACCTCCATCAATCATAACATGAGTGACGTAGAAATCTTCACACTTCACTGTAATGTAAAGGCCCCGGTTATGCCCTGTACCTTCAACAGGAAATTCATCGTCAGAAAAGATGATCCGATTGACCACAAAGATTTTTCCAACCATTTTTTCAAGCTGGTTGATTGTAATCTCCCTTGGAACCTATGCTTCATTTAATACCTTCAGTAAAACATCACGATGCTCCTTGGAGTGCAACAGCAAAGATAAAAGGGAAATTTAAGCAGGGGTTTTCTTCAACTGGTCTAATATTGAATACTCTGGCAATTTCCTCTTTTTCAAAAATTCTTTGGATTTTTCTTTGGTGATAGGTTTTTGGATAGATGACGGTCCATTCGTCGTTGGCTTGGACTTTTTTAAGCTTTCAGGCACGAAGCATCTTCCTAACCTAGTCAAACCTCCTACCTCATCTACATCTTCCACAACTTCGTTCCCATGATAGATCATCACAGCCCGCCCATAATTCCAGGGAACCCTTTTCGTATCAACTATCGGAGGTTGGGTCACCGGTTTGAGGATAATAGGCACTTTCAGTGCTCCTTTTACCATCAAGATGGGTTGACTCAAAGCTCCCACCACTGTCAACTTTGGTTTATCCTGGCTTAAATCAACATACCTTCTGGCACCTTTTACTATGATCAGGGGTTTCTTTGTGCTTTCTTGGACTTTATCTTCTCTCATTCCTTCCTGGCTTAATGACAATGCTTTCAAA
>NW_025864889.1:0-5126 GCF_002878395.1 Capsicum annuum
TCTCACAAATAAGTTCCCTAAGCAACATTCCATGGATAAGTTGATTTTAAGGAAAAACATTTGGTAAAGATAAGAAATACCCAAAGCAATTATTCTTAAACAAATCAAGTTGCTTCTTGTCCAACTTAGATTTTAATGCAGTCACAATAGCACAGTTTGTGTGCACACTGAGCTGACAATTGTAATGATCAGATGGACCAAGAAACAAATCCCAAACCTACAATACATAAGTGTGCTTTTAGATATAAATATTTCAAAAAGCTACATAAATATTTCAAAAGGATACACAAATAGTTGTACAGTCAATATACTCTACGTATACGCATATAGTATAAATATTCAAATTATACACAGTTCTTATACAATGCTGATACACATATAGTTATACAGTAAATGTACACTAATTTTACTAATACAGTAATCATTACAACCGTGTTGCTAATTTTAGACAGTTATAATATAAATATTAAAACTATACACAGTTCTTATACATTCATGATACACAAATAGTTGTACTGTCAATGTACACTAATTGTACGCATATAGTATAAATAGTCAAACTATACACAGTTCTTATACAATCCTGATGCACAAATAGCTATGCAGTCAATGCACACTAATTTTAGTCATACATACAGTATAAATATTCAAACTATACACAGTTCCTATACAATCCTGATTCTCAAATAGTTATGCATTCAATGTGCACTAATTTTACTCATATTACAATAGTCTTGTTAATTTTACATAGTCACAATATAAATATTCAAACTATACGCAGTTCTTATACCATTCTGATACACAAATAGTTATACAGTAAATGTACACTAAATTTCACAAAAATCACTACCCAATATATTTCATATACAACACTGACACATATTATATACATTAATAACACAAATATTTCAAACATACATAAATTCTACACAACAAATGAACATCAATCAGACATAATTAATAGACACAAAAGCACAAACAATGTACCTCAAAATTAGTTAATTTGGGTTTTTTTTGTCTTCCAAGGAGCTTTTTTAATTTTCTTTTTAGATGATTGAACATCATCTTCTCCGTCATTTGATTAATTCTTTTTTTTTTTAAATTTTTTTTGGAGGAACAAGAGCATCTCCTTCATCAGTTACAATTATCTTCTCTTTTCCTTTAGATGACTTACCATCATCTTCATCATTTTTTGAATCACTGGTTTTTTTGATTTTTTTCCGAATGACAACAAGATCTGAATCATCACTTAGATCTGTATGTGTTTTTTTTAGTTATTTTTTTGTTTTGCTATTGATGAATCAACTATTACTTTACCTCGAGACCTAGTAATTCGACTAGGACTAGCATGAAC
The DNA here is from genome assembly GCF_002878395.1 of Capsicum annuum. Lineage (NCBI taxonomy): Eukaryota > Viridiplantae > Streptophyta > Magnoliopsida > Solanales > Solanaceae > Capsicum > Capsicum annuum. Next base: position 1,355 of record NW_025864889.1, read on the forward strand.
ATTCTTCAAATTCGAACTTCAGGATTTGTTAAATCTTCAAAATCATCATTTGTAGCAATGAAATTAGGATCATATCTTATACCTTTGCTAGCTAATTTCATATCAGTATTAAATTTTTTCTTTATTTTCAGCACCACAAACTTCAGAAAACCTAATCGCAAAGAAAAGTCAAAAAAAGTAAGGGGACTGTAGGTACCAGTTATTACCTTTTTTTTGGGAAAAAATATAACTGCTAGCGTGAACTGTAAATACAAGTTTTTTCTTTTTTTTTTTGGGAAAAGAGCAACTACAAAGGGCGCGAGTGATTTTTTTTATTCTTTAGCGTGTAGTTTATTAAAATAGAGGGCGCATGTGGCTTCTTAAAACAAAGGGATAATAAATGGTATTAAAAACAACCAAAGTGTTACTTTTGTCCGAAATGGGAAACGTGGGCCATTATTGTCCATTACTTTTTTAAAAAGCTATGTGGTGTATTTTTCCCTTTCTTTTTCCTCATTTTCTCTTTCTCAGGACCAGAAAACCATTTCCCATGTTGCTCTAATGCCGAAATATGATGAAACAATGCCACACACGCCGTCTCTCCTTGATCTTTATCGCTCCTGGCTCGTCGGAGTTATGACCGACGAGATCTAGCCACGCCACCACCATACGTCTTCCACCAACCTCAAAATCCCAAAAACCAACCATCCTTAAACCTCCAACGGCGAAAAACATGCCACCAACCAACAACAACTCCGGTGGAGCTCCCCATTTTTCTCTTTTCCTTCACCTTTCCCCGTGCCTCGCTGGGATTGGTCCCCGGTGGGTGATTCTCTTGTTGAAACAAACCGTCATTGCCTTACTATATATGGCCAGATCTAGGAAATGTTTTGTTTCCTCCGATGCTGATTCGGTTGAAACCGTTAAAGCGACGCCGCTGACAGCCTTTGTTGCCTCCGATTTTGGTTATTAAGTTTTATTTTCTTAAAAAAATATCTATGCATTTTTGTGCTCTAATGATGCCTCTTTTCTCTTTATTTGTTTATCATATTGTTGTTCTGAATTTTGTTTTGTGTTGGATTGAATAATGTTCTTTGGTTGGTATTTGGTTTTATGCTTGCTGATAAGTTATTATTCTTTATTTTGGTTTTCTGGAGTTTGGTATGAAACTATAGCAGGAATTTATTCTCTGGATTGCTATTTAATATTGTTTGCCTTTACAGTTGTTCCACTTTGTTTAGTGTCACTTTTCTTTTGTTGGTACTTTATAAATTTGGACTGATTTTTCCTTTTATATTTCTTACACTGATAATGAATAAGATACTACACATTTTGGCCAGTGACATTATCTCTCCGTCCGATACTTGAGGTCACCTCATAACAAATGACGGATTTTTATTTCTCAAAGTTTACTTATTTACATCAAAAATAAATGTTTGGCCGATGAAGAAATTCTCCGTCGAATTTTGAAGCCTCCACAAATAAAAGACGGATATTACGTATATAAATATATAGTAAAGAAATTAAATATTTCCGGCAATGATGAAACTTTTATAACACCACGAAAACACAAAAGGTTTTATGATTCGTATCTTGGCAAGGCGATTTAGGATGACCTATTAGTTGAGCAGCCACTTCGTAGCCATTGAGAGTCTAAAATTTAATCCAAGCCCACGTTATAACAAAATTTTATTTTTATATGTACATCTATATGTACATGTGTGCACATTATTTCACTTACTTTAATAATTATTTGTTCATTTTATTACTTTATGAAGCACTTATACATAATTCTCGAGCTTTATATTTGTAGTTTATTTTTATTTGTATAATTGTACATAAAGATAAGAAATAGTGAAAACTTTACTTTTTGGGTGCCGGGGGAGGGGGGATGTTCTTTATTTACATAATTTCATCACTTTTAGGCAAAATTTTGGCCATTAATATTTACATAAAAGAATCAAGTTAATCAAGTAATTCACGTATTCTGTAATCTTTTCTTCTCAAATAAATTTTACTTTTTCATAATTTAAATTAAATAAAAATATTACTTGTAAATACCTTTTCTTTTCATGACACATTAAAATACATTTCTTTTCGTACGTCATAAAATACTTTTCTTTTTCACATGTAATTTATACATTTTATACATATCTTTTTCATGTTTTTATTTATATAGTTAATATACATATACTTTTACATGGTTTTAAACATTTATATTTTTTTCAAAGAATTATTTTATATTTAATACACATAAACTTTTATATTATTTTAAATATTTATACCTCCTCCCTCACTGATAAATTTAGTCTAGCTGGGTACCACATTTGTGGATCCTGAAGGGTGCCTAACCTCTTCCCTTCGGGATAATTTGAACCCTTACCTAGAGTCTCAATAGGTTTTCTCAGATTAAAACATTAATCATACGTATTAACAAATAAATAGGTTTCCTTATTTTCCTTTAAAAATTAGGTGGGGACTCTATACAAAATTTCAATTCTTTAGAGTCCAATAAGTCATGTTTTATTTGACCTTGGCAAAAACAGGGCATGACAGAATGGCGACTCCACTGGGGATATACAGCAAGTTCTAACCATGATAGACTCAATTTTTCAATCGATGGAGGTATTTTTACATTTTGCATACGATTAAATTCTTTGTTCCTTTGTTTATTGATAATTTTTTTTTGTACATTATTTGGACAAATTAGTTTTGCTGTTTAACAATTCTTTGATTCATTATTTGTTTAGCACAATATATCTGTACATTGTAAAAATTACTATACTTTATTTAACGATAGTCACAATTCCATCGAGTCTTTGGCTGTACACTTCACACACGGTGGTTCACGCGGGGGGTGTATTACACTTCCCCAAACTTTTTTTGAATTTCATAGTTTCAGAGTTGGTGCATTAAGGTTAGTGTGCCTTCTCGCAATTGTTCAATCTTACTCTCAGCCGTTTAGGAAAATTTCTATTCTAGAAATAGGTCAAGCTATGTACAAACTCACAGATAGGTTTGAACTACGTTTTGACCTGATTCTTGTCCTGACAAGATACGTCGGCAACCCTGTATTATGGTTTGGTCTCTTCACTGTTTCAAGATAATTTCTTTGGTATTCATACTGAGAAAATTTTTCTGAAACAGTTCAAAGGCGCTCTCCAAAAGTCTTCAAGAGCGCAAATAAATGATTCCTCAAATTCAAATCTCAATAACATTAGTATTTAGGCAACCTACCTCCAAATCCTCACCCAATTTTGGTTCGAGAACACCTACCTTCTTTTTTTGGACGTCGTAAACCATTAAATTTACGGTGTATCTGTCCCCACTATCAAAGTAAGGGTTCAATATTCTTTCATTCATAACAATCCTGCCAACTACGGTGAAATAATTCCATAACTTCTTCAATGTCTAACCTTCTCAATCTCGTCGACATATTGAAGTAATTTCAAAACTCTTCTCATGCTCGACATCCATCCCCTTGATCGTCTAATCAAACCAATTTTGTTGATACAAGTAATTCCTTTCTGATCGTCTTTCATATATTTTTTTTAAGATGACCACCACTTTTGTACATTCATACATGTTACATAGAAATTTACAAATTTGCCTGAACTACACAGACCTATTTCTTGTTTTCACAAGATACGTAGGCAACCCTCATTTGGGTTCGGTCCCATTCTTTTTTTTAATAAAATAAAATTTTGACTTGGTTAGTACCAACACAATTAGGAGTGTGCATGAGAAAGAACAAATTGGTATGATGGAGAGGACCGACTTCACCGTAAACCAT
>NW_025864890.1:0-1746 GCF_002878395.1 Capsicum annuum
AAGTTAGCTTTGAAGGCACCATAACTAACATCGATGAGATTATTGAAGGCTGATTGTACGGTGAAGAAATCGGTTGGCATATTATGTGATGTGTTAGTGAAGGTATCCTCCTTTATATTTTAAGCTGAATTTGTGATCCTTGACTATGATGTAGATTTCAAAGTTCCTATTATCTTAGGTAGGCCATTCTTAGCTACAAGTAGGGCATTGGTTGACATAAAGATGGCGCATATGAAATTTTGATTCAATAATAAATTGGTCACTTTCAATGTCTGTCAGTCGATGTGGCAGCCAAAGTATTTTCAGATGGTATCTGTTATAGACACTATTGATGATGATGCATTGACTGTCCCTAGTGAGGAGAGACTTGGGGTTGAGGTACTAGTGGTGATTATCATGAACTTTTACAGGGATGGTAATGATGCCCAAACTATACCCTCTAAGAAGATACAATGCAGTCCCTGTCAAATTATAGTAACTAAACAAAGGTTGGGGTCGATCCCAAAGGAACATGACAAATATCTCTTACGAGTTTGTTGAAATAGCTGGAAAAATACAGAAAAGACATGAAAATGGAAGGTAGTGGCTTACTGAATGAAGAAGTATATATCTCCAGCTGAATTAGTGTGGAAAAGTCAATCTTATACCATGTGAGAAAAATAGCTACCAGTGCAGCTCTCTTCCATCTAAGAACATTTTTGATGGTATCAGATTCAATCTAAATTACCCTATGGTCCACCTAAATTTGGCCAAAAAATGCAGTGTTGCCTTCTAAATTTACCACTTACCTTATATCTAGGGGGTATCATCACCCAAATTAAAAACATGATAGGCTATCCACCTCAACAAATCAAGCTTTCTTTCTATAAATTTATTATTTATCATGGTGCATCTATCACATGTAAGTCTCATCCTAAAATAAAACTCGATTGTAGTTATCGGTCCCTCATAATCTGGGCCAAATAACACTATCTACTCTAACCCTTTATACTAATGTATGTTCTAACAAAGGCTGCTCTACTACTCTACCTTTCTATGGGTCACTCAAGTACAACATAGAGGCATATGATACATAAAAATCCAAAACCAGAGTTGGGTTGTAAGATCCTTAAGGATGAGTTATCCACCCCAACCTATACCTGTAAAAGGAGGCTCACAGGTGTGGTGCCCTAGCTATCCCTATCAAGTCTATCCTCTTCTTAGTTTTAATGATCTTCTTAGCCTTACCCATCTCAGTAATATAGATGTCTCTCTCATAGATGTGTTGCAACCCTTTTATACAACATCTCAGGTTAATGTCAGCAATAGGTATAGTTGAGATATATATAGAGTCTTAACTAGGGGCCATCAGTTGTGGACTAGTGGGCTGAGCATCCTGTGTAGGTACCTATGTGGTAGGTATGGAAGATGATGAACCTAATGCAGCACATAAGTTTTACCCTCCTTAAACTGAGGTGTAGTTGATATTAACTCACTCTCCAAATAGGACTCATCCTCTAGCTCCTCCTAAGACTGGCGATCATGTGTGTCCTCTTTCTTAATTAAATCAGAATCCAATTTGAACTCAGCCTTATCCTTGAATCTTGACTCCTTCTCCTCATCTATATAATTCTCTAAGGAATGCTCTCCCGTATCAAACTAGGGAGTGTGTAGTTATGAATCTTGGAGTCCTTCATCCTTGGCCTAGGAACTAGTCTAGATGTGGCTGTCTAGCCCTCGACTTATATAGATGTGCTTTGAGAGCCT
>NW_025864891.1:0-1036 GCF_002878395.1 Capsicum annuum
TTCTTTGGTATTGAGTTATTTACATTGAAACGAGATAAAACTCAGTGGGGCAATAAACTTGACAAGGCTACCAAAATTTGTGTATATATTATTATTCTATGCAAATTGATTAAAGAAATGAGAAAAATTTCTTAAACCAGATATGAATCTGCTTTACTTTTACAATCTGTGCAAATAAAAAATATATGTTTATCAAAGGATAAGAAGCCCCTCCATACCCCTCCAACCGCAACCAAAAATGAAGTTCTGGTTTGCTCATTCCAGACTAAACCAGTAGCAGCAGACAGATATGAAGAGCTGAGAATTAGCCTTGTAGCTAAGCCTTCTCTAGGTAAGCTATTGTTCAATGAAGAACCAAGGCGAAAGCCGTTTATCAATGAAAATAGTAATGTAGCCAACTAAGTAAAACCCACATGCCAAAATTAACAAAACAACATTAAAACAACATCCAAATCACAAAAAGTTCACAACTTTCAAGAATACCTGCTGAAAAAATATAGAAATAAGAAGGCTTTAATGGTGTGATTAGACCTTAATATGCTATTTTTTTCCTGGTCAGTTACTGAATCAGTGCACAACCAAAAATAACTAAATCCGACATACCAAAATAAACTAGATATCATTAAAAGAACACCCAAAAAATCACATAAAGTTCATAGCCAAAACTAAGCAAAATCCACATGACAAAATGAACAAAACGACACTAAAACAACATCCAAATCCTATTAAGTTCACAACTTAATGCTGAAAATATAGAAACAAAAATACTTTGATGGTGTGATTAAGCCTTAACATGCTAAAACTAAGTAAACCTCAACAACACCCAAACCAAATAAAGTTCACAACTTCAACAATACTTACTGAAAAATATAGAAACAACAAAACTTTGATGGTGTGGTTAGGCCTTAAAATGCCAAAACTAAGCAAACCCCAAATGAAAAAATGAACCAAAAAATACCCAAATCACATAAAGGACTGCAAACAGACACAACTCCTAAGCTTGAGAAATGTAAGTGCGGGCATAACTTTCTGCAGG
>NW_025864892.1:0-2209 GCF_002878395.1 Capsicum annuum
CACGCAGGATTAACTAGAGAAAGAACTATAAAATCTGACAGTAAACTGCACGACTTGGCTAGCAATAGCAAGTAGAGCAAGCTGGTATCGTGATTTATCCACAAAACTGTGAAACCTCACAGAAAGTTATGGTAAACCTCAATGTCAATTTTAGGGGCAAAAATAAAGAGACATACATAGTTTCACATTTAGTTTCAAGAAAGTATATGTAAACAGACCAAACCCAAGGGCAGAATAACTTCTTAAGCTTAGCATAGTGTAAACTTAGGTAACAGATATCGTTGCAAACTAAAAGTACCCAATATATTTTCTCTCTTAGCTTCTTCTAAATAGTTGATCATATTGCAAAAATTCTTCACGGAATTAAATCAAAACAATTTTCAAATTCCATACTAGTAACTCCACAAAATGTTTTGCAAATTTTCTCAACAAGAGCTTCCATTTGCTTATCCTAAAAATACAAACATTCCAATCAATTCTCTATAGAAGAGCCCAAAGAAGCAAGTCAAATTCATGAAACCTTCTTAATTGAAGCAATTAAAAATTGCATGATGTTGCAGAATGATTCTTCCTTCGAGTTCTGGCTAGATAACTTGCCAAGAATATCTTGAAGTAGGTTATAAATTGGATTGCTCCCTGTAAACATTAAGTTCAAAGAGAAAAAAACAGTGATATTTGATGTGTGTGTACAGTCAAAAACATGCAACAGCAGACGAAAGAAGCTCAACTGTAGAAAGACTAGAAAGAGATAAGATAGATTGACTTCTTTATTACCAACTGATAAAAGAAAAGTTTGGTAGATATACTACCTTTCTTTGACAACTCATGAAAGGAAAGGTTGGCAAGATTTGAAATTTTTTCATCTTCATCTTCCAGGCAGATGGACATTTCATTTATATAACCTTTCACCTAGAAATGATTCACACAAATAAAGATACTAAAAATCTACCACAAGAAAGCTACATAAGAGTGTATGATAGTCCTGCCAAACCTTCAACATATCATTCAGTATCAGATGAGAAAGAGATAGAGATAGAGAGGTTGCTTACAGCAGTCACTCGGCTTAAAACAACAATATTCCCAGTGTAATCCCATATACATACGTTACCCCTACTTAGAGATAGAGAGGTTGTTTCCCATAGACCCTCTACCTAAAGCATGACTAACTAAAGTGTGTATATATATTACAGGTAGTCAATAAAGTTGAGCATAGTTTTATAATATCTCACAACTCCAATTCAACATCAATTGAACATGAAAGGAGGAGGTACACAAAAGCAGAAGCTAAACTACTCAGTTGTTTGTCATTGATAATATGGTTTTGGGCTATAACAGTGTCTACAAGTTTGTCATTGATAATATGGCTTTTGGCTATAACAGTGTCTACAACGGTTGGATCTGCATAAATGATGAACCCAGAACCTCTGGGTCTACCTGTATACCTATTTTTCGTAATCACCAAGTCTATTATCTCTCGATACCTCTCAAAGTACTTAGCAAATTGTTCTACCAAAATCCAATTTTCATTTACACTCTCGTCAGTAAATCAAAAACCCACTACAAAAAAAAAATAGTAATAATACATTAAAGCAATGAAGAAGAAGAACAAAGTAACAACTTTGTTTAAACAAAATGAAAGATTAAGAATGTTATTATCTGATGACCAAAACTATGGCTTTTGTGTTCTTATCTCAATTCTGGATTTGGTTTTTAACAATTCTGGATTTGGTAAGTTCAAATTCTTGAGGAGATACATAAAGTTTCTCAACAATTATCAGGCTCACATAAGCTGTATCATCATCTTGCAAATGAGGTGCAAGGTTCTGTGTTGTACGAGCATACTCCAAAATTTGTTTGATTAAATCATGTTTGCTCTCAAAGATTTTCTCAAGACCCATGATAATGAGTTGTACTTTCCATACCACTTAGTATGCAAGGAGTACTCTTCGATAATGTTGTCAACACAAGTGTAAGCAAACTTTACAAGTAGATGAATCTCCAACTTAAAATTGATGCCTGAAATATTGACTGCACAATAAAGAGTACTTCTAGCATTATGAAATTGGGGGAACACATGAATTTGACTGGCAGATGTGGATGACTCCATTATTTGATGAAACTAATCGAAGCGTAAATATTGAAGTTTGCAAGTGGACTCATAAGTATATATAGAGAAAAAAAAGTGTTTTCCCTTTTTGTGTAGGATTAG
>NW_025864893.1:0-1133 GCF_002878395.1 Capsicum annuum
AAGTCACCAATCCAAACTACATTAAACAAAAAATACGATTTAAAGTCCCTATACTTAACTATTTGCAAGTGATTAAAGTTCAACACTTAACCGATTTCAAGTGACTAAGGGTCAAAACTAAACCACATTTAAAATAAAAAATCCCCTTCAAAGTCCCTACACATAACTATTTTTAAATTAACTAAATCACCAACTAAACCACAGTAAAAAATTAAATCCCCTTAAAAGTCCCTACACTAAACCATCTTCAAGTGACTAAGTCACCAACTAAACCACATTCAAAACAAAAAGTACCCTTTAAAGTCTCTATATGTAGCCATTTTAAAGTGATTAAGTATCAGAACCAAACCATATTAAAAACAAAAAATCCCCTTTAAAGTTCCTACACTGAATAGTTTTCAAGTGACTAAGTCAACTTCCAAACCACTTTGCAAACAAAAAATCCCCTTTAAAGTCCCTACGCTTAACCATTTTCAAGTGACTAAGTCACCAACCAAACCACATTCGAAACAAATAATACCATTTAAAGTCTCTACACTTAACCATTTTCAAGGGACAAAGTACGAAAATAAAACGACATTCAAAACTAATAATCACCTTTAATGTCTTTCCAGTTTACCATTTTCAAGTGACTAAGTCACCAATAGAACAGTATTGAAAACCAAAAATTCCCTTTAAAGTCCCTACACTTAATCATTTTAAAGTGATTAAGTCACCAACCAAACCACATTCCAAACAAAAAATACCCTTTAAAGTCTCTATATGTAGCCATTTCAAAGTGATTAAGTATCAGAACCAAACCATATTAAAAACAACAAATCCCCTTTAAAGTTCCTACACTTAACAGTTTTCAAGTGACTAAGTCAACAACCAAACCACTTTCCAAACAAAAAATCCCTTTTAAAGTCCCTACACTTAACAATTTTCAAGTGAATAAGTTACCAACCAAACCACATTCAAAACAAATAATACCATTTAAAGTCCCTACACTTAAGCATTTTCAAAGGACTAAGTACGAAAACAAAACGACATTCAAAACAAATAATCACCTTTAAAGTCTTTACACTTAACCATTTTCAAGTATCTAAGTCACCAATCCAAACTACATTAAACAAAAAATACGATTTAAAGTC
>NW_025864894.1:0-2258 GCF_002878395.1 Capsicum annuum
CCGATTACGGCCAAAATCATCCCCAAACCCCAAGCCCACCATCGAAATCATGGGCTATATCACACCGATTTGGCTTAAAAATAACATGTTCGTGCAGTTTCACCCTTTTGTCCATCCAAATGACCACAAAAATTTAAAAGGATCATACTGGGATGATCCCCAAACTCCCTGGTATGCCCCGATCAATTTTTAGTCCAAAGCACGCCTAAGCCCCGAGCCCACCCCAAAATCGTGGGCTGTAGCACACCAATTTGTCCTGAAAATACCCCGTTCACGCCGTTTTGCCCGTTTGTCCACACAAATAGCCATAAAAATTTAAACGAACAATACTAGGACGGTCCCTAATCTTCCTAACAAGTCTCGATTGATTTTCAGCATACAGTACACCCGAACCCCGAGCCCACCCCCAAAACTGTGGGCTTATAGCACACCAATTTGGCCAAAAAATGTCTCATTCATGCCGTTTTGCCTGTTTAACCACCTAAATGGCCACGAAAATTTAAACAGACCATACTGGGATGGTCCCTAACCTCCTTGGCAAGCCCCAGTCGATTTTTGACCCACAACAAGCCTGAACTCCAAGCCCACCCCCAAAATCGTGGGCTATAGCACACTAATTTTGCCCATAAATACCCCATTCACGCTATTTCGCCCGTTTGTCCATCCAAATAGCCATGAAAATTTAAACGGACCACAATGAAAAGATCCCCAACCTACCTGGCATGCCCCGATCAATTTTTGACCTATAGCACGCCCGGACCCAAGCCCACCCTCGAAACCATGGGCTATAGCACACTGATTTGGCACAAAAATGCTCCATTCGCAAAATTTCACTTGTTTAACCACCCAAATGGCCACGAAAATTTAAACAGACCATACTGAAATGATCCCCAACCTTCCTGGCATGCTTCAGTTAATTTTTGGCCCACAAAATGCCCGAACCCTGGGTCCACCCTTAAAATCGTGGGCTATAGCACACCGATTTAGCCTAAAAATGCCCTGTTCGCACCGTTTCTCCTGTTTGTCAACTTAAATAGAAACAAAAATTTAAACTGACCTTATTGGGATTAATCCCCAACCTCCTAGGCATGCAACAGTAGATTTTTAGCCCACAGCACACCCAAACCTCTAGCTCATCCCCAGAACCGTGGGCTATAGCACACCAATTTGGCCCGAAAATGCTCTGTTCGTGCCGTTTCACCCATTTGTCCATCCAAATGGCCACAAAAATTTAAACGGACCACACTAGGATGAAAGTGAGTCATTAGGATCGGCAGGGCTGTTTGGGCGCTCAAACAGGTGAAATGGATCGAATGGATTATTTTCGGGTCAAATCAATGTGCTATAGCTCACGGTTTTGGGTTGGGCTCGGGTTTCGATTGTGTTTTGGGTCAATAATCAGCTGAAGGCTCCCAGGAAGTCTGATGAGCAAAGAAGTGTGGGCCAATAGGGTCGGCGAGGCCATTTGGGTGGTCAAATGGGTGAAACGACATAAATGGGTCATTTTCGAGCCATATCGGTGTGCTATAATCCATGATTTCTAGGGTGGGCCAGGGTCTGAGCATATTTTGGGCCAAGAATTGACCGAGGGCTTTCAATCAGGTTGAGAAGTGGGGGAGTATGGGCCGTAGGGGTTTGCAGGGCTGTTTGGGTGGTCAAACAGGAGAAATAGCGTGAACAGACGATTTTTGAGCTAAATTGATGTGCAATAGCCCACGATTCTAAGGTTGGCCAGAGGCCCGAAGATGTTTTGGGCCAAAAATCTATTGGGGGCTCGTAGGCAGAGTGAGTAGCGGGGAAGTGTAGGCCGACGGGGTCGGTGAGACAGTTTGGGTGGTCAAGCAGGCGAAATGACACAAAGAAGCCATTTTTGAGCCAAATAAGTGTGATATAGCCCACAATTTATAGGGTGGGCTCGGATGTGTTTTAGGCCAAAAATTAATTAGGGTCTCCCAGACAGGTTGAGGAGCGAGCGAGTGTGAGTCGTTAGGGCCGTTTGGGTGGTCAAACAAGAAAAACGACATGAATGGGACATTTTCGAGCCAAATCAATGTGCTATAGCCCACGGTTTGATAGTTGGACCGAGGATCTGGCATGTTTTGGATCCAAAATTGATCGGATGGGCTCACTATATGCTAAAATATTGAAAAGTGTGCAACTTACATAGATATTATGTATTAAAATATCATGTTGATCCCTACAAGCAGAAGGGATAAAAATGAAAGTTTGCCTATAGTTTAGTCACCTGTAAGCATAGT
>NW_025864895.1:0-1790 GCF_002878395.1 Capsicum annuum
TTTTCTAGATCCCACTCGTGATAATATACTGAGTATATTATCACGAGTGGGATCTAGAAAACATAGAGTGTACGCAAATTTTATCCCTACCTTAGGAGAGATAGAGAGTCTATCTGCGATAGACCCTTAATTCAAGAAAATAATTTATAATAAATAAATATTCTATTCTCTAATAGTTTAAACTTTAATCTGATGAGACAGTTCACATATTTCAACACAAACACATCACAAGATCTCGGTTGGTCTAGAAAGATATCCCTTCAACATAAGTCAACAAAAATATATTTCTGACTTTTACTATTCTTATATATATATATATATATATATATGCCCTCGCGCGTTACCAAGTGCATAACTTCTAACATTTTTCTGGCTTTAGTCTTAAAACTTGCTATTGATATGTTTAGTCGGGCTGCGGCCGTTAGGTCACCTATTTTGAGTTATGGACACACAAGGCCAAAACATGTGTGTCGGGTACGTGACCCATCAATCTACTAGAAATGAGGGAGAAAGCATTGCACGTCGCAATAAAAACTTGATTCGAGGCATCAGCAAAACACTGCCGCCTGTTCCAAAAACAAAAGCCCCTTAGCACCCCGGGACGGGAGTGGGGGATGGCCCTACGCGCAGGCAACAACAACACCGACTCTACGAAATCAGAATCGAATCTTTTTGTAGGTTTTCCTAATTTATTTGTGAATAATAATTCAAGGGCGTGAAAGCGAGTACTTCTAGCTGCTTCGCCTGCTTCTTATTATGGCAGCAACGTTTTTGTGGCAAAAATGAACAAAAAGCGAGATTGAGCATGCTATTTTCAAATTTATTGATAGATAGCCTAATCTTCTCTGATAGATCGAAAGAGATAGAGAAGGAATCCATCAATCTTTGAAACATTTGATCAAGAGAGATTTCAGAACTAAAACATTAGCAGGAATGGTGCAAAATATTGACTACTAATTAAACAACAACTTTAACATTTTACAAAGTATGTTGATCTTTAATAGCACAACATTTATGGTATATATCAAGAACTTGGCTTAAAGACATTATCTACCTAAAACTAGAGATAATTATATGCAGCATATCTAACAGAAATGCTAACCTACTCACTAAGTAAATCGTCTCAAATATGAGACCAATCATCTTTGCTATGCTGAGAATATAACAAGATTCACACCAACAGCAACAACTAAATAGCATAACGGTGTCTAGGAAGCAACACCAACAGCTAAACGACCCACTCTTGTACTATGGCTCAAGTCCACACTTCTAATATCTTTTCTCATTGCATTATTTCCTGTTCTTCGTGCAACAACCTTTGTTTTGTATTCAGATTTAAAGTCCTTGTTCCTCTTGATACAATCTGATGTTCTTAGTCTTGGAGAATTTGCGACCAGCCTTTTCTCTTGCGCTTTCTTTTGAGTTACCATTCAATTTGATTGGGTTTGCTTGGATGTTTTGCTTGTTAGAGCTGAAGACGGCATGCTGCTGTCTAATAACTCTGCTGAAGAATGAACGGTTACTTCTGAAACTTGTGGTGAATCGGCCACATTTAGACGTTCATTAGTGAAACATCTGTTATAAACTTCTGCCCTTGAACAACGAACAGTGTTCTCTATTGCACTAGTAGCTCTAGCCCCTACAGTCGAAGGCCTGCTTTGTTATTTACTGGATTTAGTTTTACTTGCTAACTCCTGAAAAGTAATCAAAGATAAAGTTATATTACTTGGTCGTCGGAGCGAAAGTAAAAAATAATCACTTCAGAGGAGGATAAGGATGAAGACTAAGAG
>NW_025864896.1:0-2876 GCF_002878395.1 Capsicum annuum
ATTCTAAGGGAGTTATTGCAGGTTTTGAACTACTAAGACCAGTATCTGAAATTAATTCTAGGAAATACTTCTTTTTGTTTAATATCACCCCTGAAGTGGATATGAGGACTTCAATACCTAAGAAGTATTTGAGATTCCTCAAGTCCGTCATCTTGAAATGCTGATGTAACTTGGCTTTTGTTGCATCAATCAATGTTGCATTGCTTCTAGTAAGGAGTAGGTCATCAAAATATAAAAGAACTACTACTGTGTCATCAACTTGATGTAGAATGAAGAGAGAATAGTCATGAGCACTCTGAGTGAATCTAGTATCAAACAAAACATGAGTCAGTTTTAGGTTCCATTTTCTAGAAGCCCGTTAGATTTTAGACTTAGCATAATCACTAGACTTCGACATTTAATTTACATCATTAAAAGTTTTAAAATTTTTAGGTTAAAATATATCTTTATAATAATGACCAAGTTTGTTAGAATCCTTTTAATACTTCTTTAATACGAAATAGTAGCTTATCTTTAGAATAATGTTAGTTTCTTATTAGGTAATAATTTGGAAATCCTTTAAATATAAATTTGTGGTAGATAGGCGTATTATTGGTAATTTTGAAAATCGGCTTTATTAATTTTAGATACGGCAAATCAAAGTCTATTTTCAATCAAAAATGACATTTTGCAAGTCCCTTTTAAGTATTCTTAATAACAATAAAAAATATTTTATCATAATAAATAATAAATTCTCAAGTCATTATATATTTAAACAACTATATAATTTATATATTCATGTAGAGTAAGGTAAGCGACTAATTATTTTATAAAATTTGATAAAAATAAAAAAAAATAGAAGGGACATCCTTTAGAATAAAGTTTTATTTATTTTTAGTTAAAAGCTTTATTTTATTTTATTTTTGTTTATTGTGACGATGTTCTAAAATATTTCTAATCTTTATAATTAGCATATATTATCTTATAAAAGACAAAAAAATAATTTTAATGCCTTATATATATCTTTTCTTAATTTAATATTTGATGTTCTTATCTATTCTAAGTTTGGCCGGTTAACCATAGTTAGCGGATCCTTTACGGTGCCTAATCCCTTCCCTTTAGGATAAATAGAATCCTTACCTAAAATTTTAGGTTTTGCAGACCGTAAAATGAAGTCATTATTTATTTTAATCATGTAGTTTGTAATAGGTGTCCTAATTCACCGTAGAACTAATTAGGTGGCGACTTCCTTAAATTTAACTCTGAAGTTTTCCAATATGTTGTACACTCTTTTGACCCATGTTAAAATGGGTATAACAACTATCTTTCCATTCTCCTTTAAGAACATACAGTCCACCCTCTTGTCTACCAATCCCCTTCACCTTGCCATTGAAGAGGTCCTGAAATACACAGAAATCAGGATAAAAGGACAAAAAGCATGACAGTTCCTTGTTTATCTTAGAAACAAACAACAAATTTAGTCTAAAATCTGGAACAAAGAGGACATCTTTAATCACATCATCTGTACACATATAGGCTTCTCCAGGGTGGGAAATTGTGACTTCATCACTTATTGGAAGGTGCAATTTGTACAAGTGCCTTGGAACCAGGCTGGTGCTATCTTTGAACAATTGTCTATGGGCAGAAACATGATGTGTAGCTCCTGAATCTACAATCCAACTATCAGAACAAACCTCGGATAAAAAACAAGTGGTAATACCTGTCACATCGACTTGTTTCATATCCTTAGCATCCTTGTTCAACATGTTCATGATTTGAGTGTACTCTTCATCTGTGAATGTATGAGGTTTTGCCAGTGGTGCAGAATTTACATCATGACTGGAACTGGCAGCATCACCTGGTCCTACTACCATACTTGTAGTCTGGGAAGACTTTCTACCAGTGCTAGTATAGTTGTTACCCCTATTATGTGTTGAGAAATTGTTACCACCAGCATTATGTGACCTAAAATTTGGAGGAGTATAACCTTGTTTTTATTGCAGTTATCTTCTTGTATCCTTGTTTTAGTAGAACTCTATTTTGTATTTATTCTTGTACTTATCTGTTAGATAGATATATGTTGTAATTCCACTTTATAAATACAAAAATATAGAATGAGCAAGGCTCACACTTTAACCCTTCACTTTATCTATTTCATCTTGGTATCAAAGCCTTAAACGATCCTTTCCATGGCTTTAGAAATTTCATCATCTCAGACCACTACTGCCTCTGCTCAAACTACCATAAATCAATCTTCTCTTGTCCTTCCTAATCCCCCTCCAACAGTTTCCAATATCAAAGGTTTTGTTCCTATTGAATCGACATACGTCAACTACCTTACTTGGAAGAAAGTTTTTCTCACCGTCCTTAAAAGTCACAATCTTCTTTCCTTAATAGATGGAACCATAGCATGTCCACCACCATAACACACTAATTTTAGGCTATGGATTAAGTGTGATACTATTGCATTAAGTTGGATTAATGCAACCCTCTCTTCCGCTGTTCTTGACACACTTTTGAACTATGCTTGTGAGACCTCAAAACAAGCTTGGGACACCTTAGCCTCCCTATATTTAGATCAAGTCTCTTCCTCTATAATTCACCTAGAGTCTAAATTCCAAAACTTCAACAAAGGGTCCCTTTCTATGGAGGATTATCTTCAAAAACTTCACTCGATTTCCTGCTCTCTCATAGAAATTGGTAAACCTGTAACTGATGATGATTTAGTCACTCAAGCGCTGCAAGGATTACCTTTATCTTATCATACCTTTTTGTCTAGATTAAATCCAACTGGCGCACTTCCTTCCTTCATTGCATTGCGACCACTCCTTCTTATTGAAGAAGCTCACATTAATGCAAATACTTCTGAAGAGTCAAATTCTCAAACCTCTTTGTTG
>NW_025864897.1:0-1420 GCF_002878395.1 Capsicum annuum
TGAGAAGAATCCTAAGGTCACCCTCGTGCCCATGATTTTGGCAGACATTTATCAGGCCCTGACGATGTGCAAAAGTGGAGCGGACTATTTTGAAGGATGTAACATTCTATTGCAGTTATGGATGCTCGAGCATATTCGTTACCATCCATTTGTTGTGGATTTTTGAGTCGAGTGGAATGATTATATCAAGGGCCATGAGAAGAGGATGGAGAACCAAAACATTCCCGAAGGAATAAGAGCTTGGAAGGAGTACTTAGAGGGGTTGATGGCGGACAAGATAGTGTGGAATTATCACTGGTTCCCCTCAAAAGAGGTGATATATATGTCTACTTTCCGACCCTTCATCGTCTTAATGGGTCTCTGAGGCGTTCATCCCTACGTGCCACTAATAGTCATGCGACAATTCGGTCGACGTCAGCATATACCGCCAGTCGAGGATATGAAAGAGTTCATGTACGAATTCCTCCCTGACATCCCTCTAAGGAAGACTGAGATACTTAAGATCTGGGGAGGATGTGTACTTTCAAGTTTCGATCACATGGTGGAAGACCGTGACAAGGGCGAGGTAGACCATTGGTATCTGCCATGGTTTCATGACCAGCCTCCTCCTAAAGCAATGCCAGAAAGGTCGGCCAGAGAGCCAGTGGATCGAGAAGCGGAGATCGAAGTCAGAATTAAGCAGGCTCGACGAGAGGTAGAAGAGAACTATCAGTCTACTCTGCATGTCTTAAAGAATGATTTTGAAAGGGCTAGAGAAGAATTGGTTCACTATGAGGCAAAATTTGAGGCCAAAATTAGGTTGGTTCGTAAGGAGATTGAGAGAAAGAACCATGTTGCCATGCATGCCCTACAAGAAGACCTGGATATTGTCGCCGGTGCTATGGAGCAACAATCGAGTGATTTTGAGAAAGAGAAGGCCTCGCTGATAAGTACACAGTCGAAGCTTCAGGCTCAGCTAAAAGCTTCCATGGAACGGGAAAGAGAAATAGCGAGACGCTTCACGACTTTTCAGAAGGAAGTCGAAGCTAAGGAAAATCAGTGGATGACCGAACGACAGGCGCTTCACTATCAGATCGATGACCTTCATAAACGAGAAGAAGACCTAAAGCATACCATCCGCACTATGCAGCATTGGGTGCAACACTGCCATGAGAGTATGATCGAGGCGAGGGGAGAAGTACTTCAGCTCAGTGAAACCTTGATTAATGTTTATGCTAAGTATCTTCACCGAGGTGATGAAAATCTGGGCCGTCAGACACGTGCTCTCGCTCCATATCTGCCAAAAGCATTATCCAGGATCTACTCAAGTCTGAGGGGGGATAAGTTGCCAGACATCTTTGGAAGACATCTTGATGATAATTATTAAAGTCCTTGTTACCTTAGAATTAGTTTCTTTATAGGTTTTTTAGTATTTCTCTAG
>NW_025864898.1:0-1941 GCF_002878395.1 Capsicum annuum
AAGGTTGTTTACTAATATAAGGTTATAAGATTAAACGGGTGTCACACCCCTTTTTTAAACAAAAAGATTAGATTTTAAGTTTGAAAGGGTTTTCATTATTAAGTGACAAAATGGAGATTTGTTTTGAAAAGGACTTTTTATATTCAAAACTCGGAGTCACCACTTGTCATAATTTGGTGTGCCATGTCACCTTTGGAAATCCTTTTCAAAAAGGTTTTGACTCTTTAAGACTGGTTTACGAACAGAGATTCTGGCTAAGGAATTCTGTTGATCGAGGGAAAGGTGTTAGGCACCCCTTGATCTCGCGGTTCGACCACGGTCGCTCGGTGGAATGTATCGGCTAATTTGGACACTATAAAATGTACAAACCACATAAACACACACACAAAAAAAAAATCAAATAAAATTCAAACCAAAATAATGTCCAGTCCAAATTATACAGTCCAAAAGATAGAAAAATGCGAAAATGTAAATCCTATTCTAAACTAATTTTAGACTGATGCTCTACCCGATGCCTCGGGCCTCCGTCATGAATTTCCTTTGGGTAAAAATATTTCGGTGCATTCCCCGACGAATAAACACAAATACCTTGAGGCATTCCCTGGCCAAATGATACATTTGATCCAAAAATCAATAAAACCAAGCCATTCAACACATGTTTCAAGCATTCAATATTCCACAATTCCTAAAAATTCGCCTACTCCTTATCGTTTGCCTACCCGTTTCGACTTAAAGCATGATACTACCACATTAAACATCAACAATGAATGAAAATACGAAAATATTCACTTTTTATCGATTTTTGCAATTCCCGCCCCAAAACAATCCATTATAATTCTCAAACGAGGTACCATTTCATCACATAATCCAAGTAAATGAATGACGCATCAACACAAGCACCTATCCATCACCAACGGAGAACTCAACATCAAACATTCAATTCAATGAATCAAATATGACAAAACAATGGAATAAAAGAGAGTGAATAGAATTGGACCTCGATTTTTATTTCAATCCGTCAAAATTTTGATTGGAGCTTCGACCGGAATACCTCGAATGACAAAGCCTCGACTCCGAACTCGCGAAATGAATAAAAAACAACACTAAACTAATCTCCGAGCAATCCGAACGAGCGTTTCGCTATCGTGGTCGTTTTCCGGTGGAAATGGATGGGAACGAGTCTACATCAGGGGTTTTGGTTGGTTTCTTTTTGAACTGTTTCGTCGAAACTGACCTGGACAGTCGGACGGAGGGGTTTTCCGATAGAATCAGCCAAAAACAGGGATGAGGGTGGCTGGCAGTGTATTTTCGATAGTGAATCCGGCGAGTACGTCGCCGGAAAACCAAACCAAGGGTCGTTTCTCCTCTTTCTCCTGTCTCTCGCGTTCACAAATCACTTCTTCATCAATTCACTGTTTTTCCTTTGATCTCTATCTTTAATAGGTTCCTTTCTGTTATTTTATTTTTTGTCCTCCCCCTGTTATTTGGATGATGATGATTTATGGTGAGTATATGCTAGTGTGATTTTTGAGTAAAAAGGTGCGAAGATTCTATTAATAAATTCAATAACTAGAATTGTTTTACCATAAGAGAAAAGATAAATTTTTGACAGAATTAACCTATCTTAAAATACATTTTAATTACTAGAAAGAGATCACTTCTATTAGGACTCCGTTGGTGGCAACTTGTAACGACACAAGGGACAATTTGGGTTTTTAAGAAGCGAAGTCTCGATGCAGCCATAATGGAAACTGTGGCTGCAAGGCAAGCTGTATTGTTGTGATCTAGGTGAGCAACTCTCCTTGCATATCACACATTCATCTGTCCATTCGTTTTCTGGAAGATGAACTCTTTACAAAGACTGCATTATTGATCTTACTGCAGGCAGCGACATGAATTCTCTCCTAGCTTGCTCAGTTAAAGTCTGTACTAATTCCCTTT
>NW_025864899.1:0-1088 GCF_002878395.1 Capsicum annuum
AATTTTTGAGATTCTATCATAATTTATGTTTGAAATGTTGTGACCTCCCCGAAAAGAATGTAGTAACGTTAAAAATTTTGATTAAAAAAGATTCTAAGTTCCAAAAGAACACAAATAATTGAGGTATAACTTCTACCAATTTAATTAACATAGGATTTATTATTTTTGAAAGTTAGATGATTTATCTACATTTATTATTTAGGAGGAAATAATTCTCGCAATAATTTTTTTGATCGAT
The DNA here is from genome assembly GCF_002878395.1 of Capsicum annuum. Lineage (NCBI taxonomy): Eukaryota > Viridiplantae > Streptophyta > Magnoliopsida > Solanales > Solanaceae > Capsicum > Capsicum annuum. The sequence continues at coordinate 239 of NW_025864899.1, forward strand.
CATATGTGGGCCAATTGATTAGTCAAAAAGAAATTGAGGTTAAAGCTTTTACTATGATTATGTACGTTCTTTTATTAAAGATATATACAATATTTATTTTGAGTAATTGAAGAAAGTAATAAGTTTATCCATGTACGATCATTAGCTATAGCAAGGTATAGGTGTGATGTAGGACAAAATAGAAAGATAATAATATATTCTTACAAAGTATTTTTTTACTTGTGTTTTCTAAATTTGATGACTTCTTTGCTCCCTTTTTGTTATATTTTATACCCTGAATAGGATCGTCGAGCACTAATAATATTTATATTTTAATTTAATATGACCTATATGTACAATAAAGGCTCCATTAATTGTGGCTTAATTTTCCTCTACATCTTTTTCTTTGATGAGCAAAAAATTTTTAATTCATTAAAATTTTCATTGATGTATAGTTTTATTGATTAACACGAGACACGCGTGCAAAACACGTATACTTGACTAGTATAATTAATCTAATTGGTTAGAAATATAATCATATAATGTATTTAAATGGATATGCGTGGTAATCAAGATACCATATATATTTGGTAAGATATTTCACGCATATTTTGGTAACAGCTAGGAATCCAAGTGCAAGTCCTAATACTACACAAAAAGGGAAAACACTTTTTTTTTCTCTATATATACTTATGAGTCCAGTTGCAAACTTCAATATTTACGCTTCGATTAGTTTCATCATATAATGGAGTCATCCACATCTGCCAGTCAAATTCATGTGTTCCCCCAATTTCGTAATGCTAGAAGTACTCTTCCTTATGCAGTCAATATTTCAGGCATCAATTTTAAGTTGGAGATTGATCTACTTGTA
>NW_025864900.1:0-1218 GCF_002878395.1 Capsicum annuum
AAGTACATCAGAACCTTTGAAACACATAGAACCACAACTCAAAGTTGACAACCACCACATCTTTGAAATGTAGATCACCCAGGATTAACTAGAGAAAGAACTATAAAATCTGACAGTAAACTACACGACTTGGCTAGCAATAGCAAGTGGAGCAAGCTAGTATCGTGATTTATCCACAAAACTGTGAAACCTCACAGAAAGTTGTGGTAAACCTCAATGTCAAGTTTAGGGGCAAAAATAAAGAGACATACATAGTTTCACATTTAGTTTCAAGAAAGTATATGTAAACAGACCAAACCCAAGGGCAGAATAACTTCTTAAGCTTAGCATAGTGTAAATTTAGGGAACAGATATCGTTGCAAACTAAAAGTACCCAATATATTTTCTCTCTTAGCTTCTTCTAAATAGTTGATCATATTACAAAAATTCTTCACGGAAATAAATCAAAACAATTTTCAAATTCCATACTAGTAACTCCACAAAATCTTTTGCAAATTTTCTCGACAAGAGCTTCCATTTGCTTGTCCTAAAAATACAAACATTCCAATCAATTCTCTACAGAAGAGCCCAAAGAAGCAAGTCAAATTCCTGGAACCTTCTTAATTGAAACAATTAAAAATTGCATGATGTTGCAGAATGATTCTTCCTTCGAGTTCTGGCTAGATAACTTGCCAAGAATATCTTGAAATAGGTTATAAATTGGATTGCTCCCTGTAAACATTAAGTTCAAAGAGAAAAAAATAGTAATATTTGATGTGTGTGTACAGTCAAAAACATGCAACAGCAGACGAAAGAAGCTCAACTGTAGAAAGACTAGAAAGAGATAAGATAGATTGACTTCTTTATTACCAACTGATAAAAGAAAAGTTTGGTAGATATGCTACCTTTCTTTGATAACTCAAGAAAGAAAAGTTTGGCAAAATTTGAAATTTTTTCATCTTCATCTTCCAGGAAGATGGACATTTCATTTATATAACCTTTCACCTAGAAATGATTCACACAAATCAAGATGCTGAAAATCTACCACAAGAAAGCTACATACGAGTATCTGATAGTCCTGCCAAACCTTCAACATGTCATTCAGTATCAGATGAGAAAGAGATAGAAATAGAGAGGTTGCTTACAACAGTCACTCGGCTTAGAACAATAATATTCCCAGTGTAATCCCAGATACATACATTACCCCTACTTAGAGATAGAGAGGTTGTTTCCCATAGA
>NW_025864901.1:0-3105 GCF_002878395.1 Capsicum annuum
AGCTACATCCAGCAACTGATATACAGCTAACTTAGCACTCTCACTAGCTATCACCCCTATAATATCTGTAACCTTCTGCACCTGATCAAGAAATTCCTGTGGGTCCTCATCTGACTTTAACCCAGTAAAATATGGAGGGTTCATTCGAGTGAAGTCCCGAATCTTGGTTGCTGTAGTATTAGCCACTAGGTAGATCGGAAAGGCAGCTGGGCATTTATTCTGGGCTACCATAGAATAATCTAGGGTGGTAAAAGCTGCTCTGAATTTAGTCTAGAAGACATGTTCACCCAGGGGATCTGGCTGGATGGGCTGAGGTGCTGGCTGGTCTCCCATTTCTCTTTCCTTAGTCCTCTTTAGAGGCATGTTCTATAAATGGAATAGAAACTTGGATTAGACAGAAAGTTTAACTTAAGCTTGTGCTCACCCACACAACATAATTACTGAAAAAAGGGAAACTTTTCCTAAAACATCTAATAGCCTTCTATTCATAAGTATGTCTCGCTACACACCCATGCACAAGACTCTACTAGATACGTCTTTTAGACTTTCTAGGACTCTGTTAAACCTTAGGTTTTGATACCAAGTTTGTAACGCCCCAAGTCTGTACCCTGGATGCTACACGGTGCTCATAATCCTGAAGAACCACAAGCTTACCCATGACTGGTACCTACTGTAATAACTAAATAGTAATACTATAATTATGCAAAAATTAGGCAGAAATCTTCCATGAGGTTCAAATATGAAATAAATACTGAGTACAGTACATCAATACCAAAATTGAACATCTGCCTGTAAATACTCTAGTCTAAAAAGCCTCTACTATCTGAACAAGGAGTTAATGAGACAAGTCCCCAACTAACTCCGACTACTGAAATAAATTGAGTACTGAAATACTGGAATAATAAATCTATCCTTAAAAAAATAATGACTCACCACTAGTCTGCTACTGATGGATCAAGCTGCTAAGTATGATCGGGAGCCCATGTGTCTGAACATATGCTATAATACATCATAGCACAAAAAAAAATATACGTCGGTACTCTGAATGTACTGATATGCTAAGAGAGGTAGGCTGAGATGCATGAGTTCATACGCATGAACAATAATGACTGAATCACATGAGTATAACTGAATGAGAGTACATATATGAATATATAAATTTTAACTAAGGTCATGATAATAATGGATACTGAGTTCTGAATTACTGATTTACTGATATCTGAGTTTACTGATGCTGTATAACTAATAGTTGAATGATTGTATCTAACAGTCCTGATTCTGTGGAGCTATGCTATAGTCTGTACTGAACTGAGTGACTGTACCTGATAGTCCTAATTCTGTAGAACTAAACTGAGTTCTATACTGAGGCTGAAACTAAAACTGAGACTATGGAAGGTAATCATCTAACCGATATGCCCCTTTCTGAATAGATTTGGGTCCAACCTGTAACCCCAGTTGGGAGGGTGTCAATACCGTACCACGTATAAAAATAAGATATGAGTTAACCCTCTCTGAAAGGAAGCTCTATCGTCAACCCTCACTAGCAGGAAAAACTCATATGAGATAGATTCACCCTAGTCTGGTAAGAAGATATCTCAAGGATTTTTTTACACATTCCTGAATGTTTTATTCATGATTTTATCTTTAAATATTTTGTTTTTCAAATTGAAAATATTGATATTTTGGATTAAGGTTAAGAAATGGTATTTTAATGATTTTTAAGATTGATTTTAGCTCTATTTCTTATAAAATTCCATATTTAAAACTCCTCAAGTTATGGGTAATGTGGTTTTTTATTCAAATTTTAGGTTTTATCATATGGGATCAGAGTTGGCTTTTGAGTTGACATTTTGGACTTAGGATTTCTATTTAAGTATAGAAATATGAGTGTCTATAATTTATTTTTTTAGGTAGAATTCATATTTAACCAGATTGAGCCTGCTTATAGGAAACTCAAAAGGGAAAACTTCAGTTTGAGTAGTTGGGCTTCTTTTGAGGCATGTTGAGCCTTTCTTGGATTATTTTTGTATATACTTATGTGCTAATTGTATGTATTAGGAGTAACGAGGATATGAGGGTCTGGTATAGGTGAAAATAATAAGAATATATATTGGTATTGGTGTATTTATGAATGGGATAAAAGCAACTGATTGTTTGGATTGAGATTCTGATATTTTTGTCTTATGTGAGATTTTTGGCTGATATTTGAGTTCATGTTACCCTAATCTATTTTTTAAAATACTGGGAGTATGATATTTTGATCAGATATTATCGTGGATATATTAAAAGAGACTTTGATATCCTGTATTGGACTGGTATTGATATTCTATTGTTTTTTAATCTTTTTCCTCCTAGCATATCCATATCATCATTGTATTATAAGTTATATTCTCTGTAGCCTTTGGGTAGATTTGGAGGTTGTGATTTATTTGAGGCACCCAAACTGTTGGAATTCTCTACGTGCCCTTATAGGAGGATCCAAATTGAGCTAATAAATGACTATTTACTTTTGGTCTTAGGGAGGATCTATAGGGTGTATATGAACCTCACAAGTCCCCATGCATCCCAGTTGACATATTGAGCAATGAGTCTATAAAGGTAGGTCAAGCATGTGTCATATTAATCATCATCATTTTACCCATTCCTTTTTATTTCATGCATAAACTCATTATATCTATTGGTTGGTTTGACCTTGTGTGGTTGATGTGTCATGAACTTATGTCACTTTTGAGACATAAAACTAGGATATATTCAAGTACAAAAGCTTTTTTATGTAGATATGAGCTATTTTGTAGTATTTACAGGTCAAATGAGTCTGGGGAAAGTAAGTGTAGTTTTGTGGACTTACAGGAATCAGATGAAGACCTTCCACGATAGTGGGATCTGACCACAGCCGTACCAAGGATGTAGTAGGTAGAAACTGAGAGTTCATAATCAGGTGTTATACAAATAAAAGCTTCACATAATTGTAAAAAGATGTCACAACCATATAATAGATCATGGGGAAGGAGTCTGAATTGAGGCGTGTAGATGTTAAGTGCGAAGAGATCGAATAATAGGGTCACACGATCGTGGGATGATACCACATTATCATACTGAGGATCT
>NW_025864902.1:0-1481 GCF_002878395.1 Capsicum annuum
GAAAGATTCTATTACAGAGGGCTCTCTGAATCAGTTCAAAGATTACCCAGCTAACGCAACTTATGCAACAGATGTGTATTATGTGGCAACAGAATACCCAGCTGTTGCAACAGATTACACATCTGCTGCGTAGCTTATTCTTCATAGAGTAGATTGGAAGGCTAGGTTAGCAAAAGTAAACTTACATTGTCCACGTACCACACACGCATATTTGTCATACTCCTGAAGTCTTGGGCGTCAAATGAATGCATAGTGTATTCTTCTGGAGGTTTCATCTCATCAGTCATGATTTCTTTCGATTCCTTTTTTTCCTCGTTGCCAAGTGCCGCATATATGTCCACCTTCTTCAGACTCTTGAAGCGGGAGGAGTTATAATTTTTATTGTTTTCAGAATGGAGAGTATTTGTCTAATGTTTCTTCTCTTCCTCCTAACTGCCATTGTAGGAGTGTATGCCTCCCTCAGTTTCTTGGATGGTATGACACCCCTCTTGGATTTCAACTCCTCGACAGCTTCAACAATAGCCTCTAGTTTTTCAAGGAATTTATCAGTTTGCATTTGCAATGAGAACATGAGGGTGAAGATAGGTGAGAGAGACCACTGTAAGGGTGGGAGAAACCGATGTAGGGGTGAGAAGGACCTGTGCAAGGGGTGTTTTCAAACGTATTTATTTTATAATGAGCACCAACATGCTCATAATCATGATTGGCAGTAGAAACAGCATCAAGATGGCTGCCACCATCATCAACAACTCCACCAGCAACACCCCCAGAAGAAGCCCCCGGATCTGTTACAATGGGTTGGTCAAGAAGAGATTCAACATTATGCTGACCTTGCCTAACTGCTCTTCGTATGGCTATTGCTCCAGTTAATTCCTTCTTTATTGACTCCACCATTAGGTCTGTTTTTGTATCAACAAGACCTAGAGTAATCAAAGAAGTCATACCCAACTCATGCTCAGTAGGCAGGATCTAAGGATGCACGACCTATAAAAAAAGACAGGAGGCATTTAAATCATATAATAATAATTTGCAGTCAGTTAGGTTACATGTTAACATAGACAACTTATGCAACAGACGATCTAGTTACCACAACTGCTGATCTGTATGTCGTAACAGATTGATAATATGTTGCATTAGATTACCCATCTGTTGCATAATTTGCAGTAGATGGGTAATTTGTTAAGTCGGGTTCAGAGAATCAGAGCAACAGATGGTTAATCTGTTGCGAAATAAAGATCGTCTGTCGTAACAGATTATCCATCTATTGCACCAGTTGCAGTTGACGAGTAATCTATTGTAACAGATGACCCATCTGTCACAACAGATGGAACATATATTTTAATATCTTTCTTTAAGGCTAATTATTTTAGTTAAAAGAAGACGTACTGCATCATTCAGAGGGTTAAAGAGATCATCCTCCTTAATATTTTTTTTGCTGCCCTTTGCAGCCAACCACCTAAGGATCCTTGGATGAGAAACCT
>NW_025864903.1:0-2181 GCF_002878395.1 Capsicum annuum
GTTAATCAAAGTTACCACCTTTAATCTAACATATATTTACCATGTCAAAACTACATATGAACTGCTGCTTAAAAATACATATGTAATGTACAGATTTTGAAACATATATAGCTCCATTATTCAGATATTACTGTCTTTAATTGTCAAATGATTCATAAATGCATTAACTAAACTGAATTAGTTCATCATTATAAAAAAGGAAAAAAAAATTTAAGAAACAATACAGAAAAAGAAATGTATCATTTGCGATATTTCCTACAAGAGTGCCTATTGTGACCCTTAGCCCCACAACCACCACATGAGTTGATATTTTTCTTTCCAAACATATCCCGGCCTGATTTTCCACGATCCTTCTTTGCAGGTCTTCCTGGAGGTCTTTTGTATTTTGGAGGCAGTACTATTTCAGCAAGTGTGGTCTCTGGAATTATTCAGTCATCGCTGTGTGGCAACGGGTAAATTGAAACATCATATGTCTTCAAAACTATTTTTGGTTTAAACAAATCAGAACAGTATGACCCCTTCTCAAAATTCTTTTTCTCTAACACCGCACAAGCATGTGCACATGGTATCTCATCTATTTGAAAAGCATTACATGAGCATTTATTTTCTTTGATGCAAATAATGAAGTGCTTTTATTTGTCGTGTACCGTATATACATATTCTGTGGCTGGTACAACCTGACACAAAAATAAAAAAAATATTTATGTAATAAAAATACATATGCAGAGTACATTTTTACAGAGCAGCCAAATACATATGCAGTTGTTAGTAATTTTCAATACAATAATATACATATGCAAAATACATATTGTGTATTTTAAATGTTCATATATTTTATGTTTTATATCTTTTCATTTATTTACAACTGAATGGAAAATATGTTCACATTGATACTTTATGCATTTTATCCTTTCATATTTATGTTTCCATAATTAAAATTTCCACAAATCAAAAAGGTCATACCGACGTACAGGTACACAAAGCCTCGTTCTCACTGAGTATGTCATTAAACTTTCCAATGAGTGTTGTGAAGGTGTATGAAGCCTCCTGCCTATTTGCACAATTTCATTTTGCAAACAGTAATCGAACTCCTCAAGAAAATCATAAATTGGCAGTTCTCTAGCTGATACAAGCACTCCATTTATTGATTCTGCAATGTTTGAAGTCAAAGTCCATCCTCTATGAACTATTGCATACGACCTAGCCCACTTTTCGTAACCGGCCAATTCCAAATATATCTTTACCCTTATATCAGCTGCCTCAACTTTTTCCATTTACATATGAAATTCTGACTTTGAATATGATTTGGCCATTGTATAAAATATCTCCGACAATGCATCGTGTGACATTCTGTAAAGTTTTTTCACATTACCCCATAGATGCCACATACATGCATAATGTGGAACATATTCATACACTTCACCAACAGCCTTTATGATGCTTGGATTCCTATCAGATACAACACACATGTTTTGTCTAACCCCGTATGCTTCCTTTAGATTCTTGAAGAACCACGTCCAAGATGCATCATTTTCAAAACCAAGCACACCATATGCCAAATGAAATATATAACCTGTATACATAATTCATAATTTTCAGAATCAAGCACAACATATGCCAAAAAAAAATATAGAACCTGCGCATATAAAAAAAAATCTGCGCAGGCCGATTCAAATACAGTTAGGAACTGCATATGTATTTATTACAATATAATTCAATTAAAATGTATATTTTATCTATCAGAAATTGTATCAATTACATATAATAAAATTTACATCAACCTCACTATCAAACATAATCAATTTTACATGTTTTATTCAGAAAACTTTGAACATATATCTAATTATATACACATATGTATATATGAATTGGATATATGTATTTTTCAACTCTACAATAGAAAGCCAAAAAAAAATACAACCAGTTATAGTAATTAAATAATACTAACCTGCTCCATCCGTTGTACATGTTGTTATAAATGCCCTATTATACATTTCTCTCAGATGACTAGCATCAACAACTACGACTGGTCTACAATGATCGAATCCTTTAATGAATGCATGTAGAGTGATAAATACATACAAGAACGCATTATCATCCGTCTTCTTCATTTTTATATGTGAATCCGGATAGATAGTATTTAGAACATATAAGTATGATGGCATTTTCCCATAAGATGCT
>NW_025864904.1:0-4731 GCF_002878395.1 Capsicum annuum
CTCAACATGACTATAAGGAACCCCAACAAACGCGTTGGCATTTACTATGATTCAATCGAAGCTAGAGCCATGTATCAAGGCCAGAGATTTGCTAGTCAAAATTTGGAAGACAAACAATGAAATAAGGCAAAAGTCGAGGGATAGTTTCATACCAATTGTAGAGTTGTATGTCAGATTATTCCAGAGATTGGGACAAAGGGACATGATCACTCTTCTCCTTGGGTACACTTCTAATCGGCGTTCAAAAAATTTTGATCCTTATGTACGATGTGCGTATCATTCTGATATTCAGGGTCATAGTATTGAAGATTGTCGGGATTTGAAAAGAGAAATTGAAAAGATAATTCAAGATAAATCAATTATGATGCAAAATATTGTCAGTGAGAAAAGCTCTAGTCATGTTGATATGCAAACCAGTGGCTAAGATGACAAGCTCAGCAATTGGGAAGTCACTCCTCTCCTAGCTAGGATAAATGATTAGTAATTTGTTTTTTTTTCTTTCTGTTTTTTGAATTATTTCAAGGTTGTAGTTCTGAATCTATCTTGTTTTTTTATTTGTCGTCTTTGTTTAAACCCTTCTATTTTTTCTTTCAATGAAATGTGATGTCCCTTGTTGTTTTGTCTTATTTTAAATTTGTTTGTTTGTCTTTTTTTTTCATGCAATTCATTTTATGTTGATTCTAGTGCTTGACATGCCAGCAGAATTTTCAGCCAGATCTTAAAATTCAATTTAATCATAAAACATTGAATTAGAGGGCTAAAGTTAGAAGAAAAAGACATATGAGAAATATGTAGAATGTTAAGACATTTAGTGACTACGTTGAAGCCTTCTTCAAAAATTAAAGCAATTATTTTGAGAATCACAAGAATAACTTGGTCGTTAATTGAAAGACATATCTCAATTAGGTTAAATAATGGATGCGAGATCCCTATTCAAGAGAAATAGAAAGCTAATCATCTCCAGAAAGCATGAGTCATTCGATATGAGGGAGGTACAACAAATGTGGAGTTATAGGTTTGACAAGTGTAAAAGAAGAAGTGGCACACATGCTCAATTAAAGTTAGTGTTTTTAAAGTGTCACATATGATCTTCATCTCCTACTTTCATATTGAATGTTATATACTTGCATTTTCAAGGATTGATATGACGAAAATATTTTATTCTGCTATCTAAATATTATGTCATCCTTTATTTACCTCATTTGAGCTTTATTGTTATTTTCTTTCATACCCCTCTTTTGGAATCAAGATAGAGTCAGCAAAGCTCGAAAGAAAAGTGTCGAGCAAAAGATTAGAGTCAGAAAAATTTCAAAAAAAAAAAGTGAAAAAAAATATGGCAAAAAGAAATAAAAGAAAAAAAGAGCCAATAACGACTGAAAAAATAAAATAGAATCAAGCAAAAGAAGAAGTTGTCTGAACTACGTTTGACCTGATTCTTGCTATGACAAGATATGTAGGCAGACCCACTCTGGGGAATGGTCTAACCAAGTAAAAAATTCAATTTACCCAGTATGAAATAAAATTGGAGCAAAAATTTATTATCTTAAGAGTCGATTTCAAAAGTTGTATGTTTCACCTAATGTCATGCATATTTTTTAGCCTCGTGTCGTCCTTTCTTTCTTACCTTATCAAAAATCCAAGTTACAACCAAAGAAAGACCTTCAGATCAATCTTTGAGAATGTCAAGGCTAAGAAAGTATGGGTAGATGAGGTTTCATATTGTAGGCACCATAAGGTGATAGTAAGTTGTGAGTTTAATAAAAATGAGAGTCTTATGGGTCAAAATCCTCATGGGCACCATAAGGCGATAGTGCGCTGTGAGAACAATAAAAAAATGAGAGTTTTATTAGCGAAAATCCTCATGAACACCATAAAGCGACGGTGAGTTTATAAAAAAATGAAAATGAGATAGTCTCTTTGGCAAAAATCTATTGGGGTGTCAGTAGCTGAAGGAGGATTGTAATCTAGAGGGAGAATGTTTAAGAATGGCTCCATTTCAAATTCAATGACTGGGCTAAAGTTGATAGTGATTAGTTTGGGTAGATTAGGTTGTTTAATTCAAAATTCATGTCATAATCATTGGAATCAGTTGCCACACCCAGATAAAATTTTCGTTTTTGACATTTTTGAAAAAAAAATATCTATTCTCTTTTCCTGTTCTTTTTGTACTTTTTATTTTTAAATTTTTGTCGTCAAATGAAAAATCATTGTCATCTTTCGCATATTTTTTGAGTCAAATTCATGTTAAGACAAGCGAGGAAGGGCTTCAAAACTGGCTACCAGCTTCTTCAATTGCACAAAGCAAGATAAAAGTCAACACATGAAAGAGACATGATGTCGAAATAAGGCATGCAGAAAGTTTTGTGAATAGACGAGTCTGGGAACTCATAGAAATACCAAAGTTCAAAGGGTTTATTTGAGGATCATGGCAAAACAGAGATACTGTGTTTGTTTTAGAGCCACTTCTAATAATCTGAGTTTGGGTCCATGATGCAGCAATTTGGTGACAAATGCTAATGGTTGAAAGCAAGGTTAAATGTGACGAGCGCAAGAGTGATTGCCACAGAAGCTAAAGCCACAAACCTGCTACCATGTTTTTGAACTCACAAGTTTTCTTTGATGAAACAGGAAACATGTTACCTTCAAATCAAGGACTTTAGAGCATAAATATCAAGGGCTGTAATGCCTCATTTCCACAAATGCAGAAAGCAATGTTGCTGTACAGGTTTGATAATTAAATTATGATAAAAATTCATCATCCTATATCCCTCGGAGACATACATCTTTGTCCAGATATTTCAATTTTTAATTGCTAGGTGATATACTTCTTAAATTGAACCTTGAATCCTAGAAAACGTACCTTTTAGTCGAGTCATTCCCCTTGATTCCTATAAGACGTACCTTTTAGTCAAGTCATTACCCTTGATTCCTATAAGACGTACCTTCTTCTCGAGTCATTCCCCTTGATTTCTATAAGGCGTACCTTCTAGTCGAGTCATTCCCCTTGATTCCTATAAGACATACATATAGTCAAGTCATTCCCCTTGATTCCTATAAGACGTACCTTTTAGTCGAGTCATTCCCCTTGATTCATATAAGACGTACCTTTTAGTCGAGTTATTCCCCTTGATTTCTATAAAACATACTTTTTTAGTCGAGTTATTCCCCTTGATTTCTATAAAACATACCTTTTAGTCGAGTCATTCCCCTTGATTCCTATAAGACATACCTTTTAGTCGAGTCATTCCCCTTGATTCTTATAAGTCGTACCTTTTAGTCGAGTCATTCCCCTTGATTCCTATAAGTCGTACCTTTTAGTTGAGTCATTCCCTTTGATTCCTATAAGACGTACCTTTTAGTCGAGTCATTCTCCTTGATTCCTATAAGCCGTACCTTTTAGTCGAGTCATTCCTCTTGATTGCTATAAGACATACCTTTTAGTTTAGTCATTCCCCTTGATTCCTATAAGACGTACCTTTTAGTCGAGTCATTCTACTTGATTCTTATAAAACGTACCTTTTAGTTGAGTCATTCTCCTTGATTCGTATAAGATGTATCTTTTAGTCGAGTCATTCCCCTTGATTTCTAGAAGATGTAGATGTACTATCTAGTTGAATCATTTCATTTAACCCCTAGGAGACGCACTTGCTTATCTGGGTAATTTGAGTTTCATATATTAGGAGATACACTTCCTAATTTTGGTCATTAGTTTTACTCTGAAGAGACGTATTTCTTTAACAGGGCTTTGATTCACCCTCTTTACTATAATTTTCAAAAGTTGTGATCTAATGACACTCACAAAATTTTCTAGTACAAACTGGGGCAAAAATTTGTTCGTGTTTACTGAACTTTAGTTTCTGCTCATAACCCTCCTGGATAATGGGACTTTTTTTTTCTCGTTCACCTTTTATTTTGAGTGCAGGAGCTCGCCTGAAGAACAGGATGAAGAAATAGCAAGTCAGGAGCCCGCCTGAAGAACAGGGTGAAGAAATAACATATCAAGAACCCGCCTAAAGAATAGGGTGAACATTATTAGTTACAAGTTCAGGAGGCCTCTTGAAGAATAGGGTGAAGATTGTCAAATTCAAATCAGAGGAAAGTTTGAAGAATAAATCAATTATCAGGTTCTTCTCTAATGCCAAAAGTCAACGAGAAGGACCATTTCGTGTTTCAAGATCAACTCAGAATAACAACTATCTCACCATTTGAGAAGTCATGAAGATTCAAGTTAAGATTCTAGAAAAGCTGCATAGATAGGATCTTTCACTTGTATCTTCATTTTTTTTTATTTAAATGTAAAAGCAGAAAGTCGAAAACCGAAAACTCAAGGGAACCTCACTCGGTCTTTAACTCATTCTCTCATCATTTTACCATTGAACTACATATGACCTGATTCTCTTATAACCCGGGATATGTAGGCGGTCCAAAATCAGGACTCGGTCATATCTTTTCTTTTATTTTATTTTTATCCTCATTTTTTTGAATAATCGAAGGATAAAAAATTATTTATTTGTCTACTTGTTTGTATGAAAACTCTTCGAAATTTCACACAAAAATGGGTAAAATGTAGACACGTGATTTTTGATCCTCCCAGAGTTTTAACTTATTATTCAGCATTAAATATTTTCATTTTTGTCCAATATTTATTTTTACTTTTGTTTCATTTTTAATAAGTTTTAGTTGAAAATAAATAAATAGTTAAAGTTACATTATGAGATATTTTTATTTTTA
>NW_025864905.1:0-4341 GCF_002878395.1 Capsicum annuum
AAGATCAATCCCAGAATCTGTATCCCTATAGGGAGGAATTCCAAACACATCATCGGGAAGAAATTCAAGAAATTAACTAACCGTAGAGACATATTACAAAGAGAGAGTCTAAGTGGTAGAATCTTTTTCCTGACCTATATGATAGACACCTCATCGAAATAATTTTTTGAGCCCTTAGATATGAAATAAACCTCCTTATGAGGACTTAGTAACTCCCTTCCAATTTCAATGGCAGCACTCATGAGCTTTAACAAAAATTCTTTCTTGAAACACATATACAACAGGGACACATAACCTACCATATACCTCAGTATACTATATCGCCTAATCTCGATATCTAAAACCTTTTGATGACCCATAATATCATTTATTTACACAAGTATAGGATCCATCACCTATATCTTGTTGACCTCAAAAAAAAATATGCCACTTAACCACTTCTTCAACAATCAAGCTTCAATCCTCAAAGTCTAAATGATAAAGTGCACAGTTACCCACCTGTGAATATCCTTTACCAACATCCCTCACAATAATTAGACCATAAAACTTGACTCTTTATAGATGAGAAACTCTCCAAAAACCACCTATAATACCTTGCCAAACCCTAGAAGCTCCTTATGTTTATTCGAGTCGTGGGTCTAGGCCATTTTTTTATTTTCCCAACTTTTTTATGGATCTACCTTGGTCCTCTCACTAGAAATAACATGTTTGAGAAAAGTCATATAACTTAGGTAGAATTAAAACTTAGAAAATTTTGTATTCAATTTTTGGTCCTATGAGTTTACAGCACAATTCAAGGATATTGTTATGATCTTCCTTACTTCTAGAGTACACCAAAATGTCATAAAGAAGGATATGATAAAGAAATCTATAAATTATCTAACCATCCGATTGATAAGATCAATGAAAGAAGCTGGAGAATTAATCAACCCAGATGACCTAACAAAAATCTCATAATGGCCATACCGGGTTTGAAAAGTAGTCTTGGGACTATCAACCGCCCTAATTTTCAACTAGTGACAGCCTAAACATAGATCAATCTTAGAGAAATACTTATCACCTTAAAGTAGATCGAGAATGTCATCAATCTTAGAAAAGGTTACTTATTTTTTGCCATAACCTTATTCAACTCAATATAGTCTATACACATTAAAAAAAACCCATCTTTATTTCGCACAAAATGCAAAGAAGCATCCCTCAGAGAAATACTAGGACGGATAAAGCACTTATCAAAAAGATCTTTTTACTGTTCCTTTAGTTCCATCATTTCCGTCAGAGCAATCCTATAATGAGGAATGGAAATTGGATGGTTATCTAGTGGAAGATCAATCCTAGAATTCGTATCCCTATAGGGAGGAATTCCAAACATATCATCGGGAAGAAATTCAAGAAATTAACTAACCGTAGAGACATATTACAAAGAGAGAGTCTAAGTGGTAGAATCTTTTTCCAAACCTATGTGATACAAACCTTTTCGTAATAATTTTTTGAGCCCTTAGATATGAAATAAACAACCTTATGAGGACTAAGTAACTCCCTTCCAATTTCAATATCAGGACTCATGAGCTTTAACCAAAATTCTTTCTTGAAACACATATATAACAGGGACACATAACCTTCTATATACCTCAGTATACCTTCTCCCCTAATATCGATAGCCAAAACTTTTTTATGACCCATATTATCTTTTATTTACACAAGTATAGGATCCATCACCAATATCTTGTTGACCTCAAAACAAACATACGACTTAACCACTTTTTGAACAATCAAGCTTCAATCCACAGAGTCTAAAAGATGAAGTGCAAATTACCCACCTGTGAATATCCTTTACCAACATCCCTCACATGAATTAGTCCATAATAACTTGACTCTTTTTAGAGTTAATTTTATCAATGTCACAACAATGGATGAGAAACTCTCCAAAAACCACCTATAATACCTTGCCAAGCCATAGAAGCTCCTTATGTCTGTTCGAGTCGTGGGTCTAGGCCACTTCTTTATTTTCTTTACTTTTTTTATAGATCTACCTTTATCCTCTCACTAGAAATAACATGTTTGAGAAAAGTCATTTAACTTAGCTAAAATTAAAACTTAGAAAATTTGGTATTCAATTTTTTGTCCTATGAGTTTACAGCACAATTAAAGGATATTGTCATGATCTTCATTACTTTTAGAGTACACCAAAATGTCATAATAAAGGATATAACAAAGAAATCTAGAAATTCTTTAACCACCCAATTGATATGTTCAATGAAAGAAGCTAGAGAATTAATCAACCCAGATTACCAAACAAAAATCTTAAAATGGCCATACCGGGTTTGAAAAGTAATCTTGGGAATATTAACCTTCCTAATTATCAACTAGTGACAGCCTAAACACAGATCAATCTTAAAGAAATACTTATCACCTTAAATTATATCGAGAATGTCATCAATCTCAGTAAAGGTTAATTATTTTTTGCCGTAACCTTATTCAACTCAATATAGTCTATAAACATAAAAAAAACCCATCTTTATTTCACACAAAATGAAAAGAAGCATCCCACCGTTAAATACTAGGACCGATAAAACCCTTATCAAGAAGATGCTTTTACTGTTCCTTTACTTCCTTCAGTTCCGTCAGAGCAATGCTATAATGAGGAATGGAAATGGGATGGTTATCTAGTGGAAGATCAATCCTAGAATCTATCTCCCTATAGGGAGGAATTCCAAACATATCATCGGGAAGAAATGCAAGAAATTGACTAACCGTAGAGACATATTACAAAGAGAGAGTGTAAGTGGTAGAATCTTTTTCCAAACCTATGTGATACAAACCTTTTCGTAATAATTTTTTGAGCCCTTTGATATGAAATAAACCACCTTATCAGGACTAAGTAACTCCCTTCCAATTTCAGTATCAGGACTCATGAGCTTTAACCAAAATTCTTTCTTGAAACACATATATAACAGGGACACATATACCTCAGTATACCTTCTCCCCTAGTATCGATAGCCAAAACTTTTTTATGACCAATATTATCTTTTATTTACACAAGTATAGGATCCATCACCAATGTCTTGTTGACCTCAAGAAAAACATACGACTTAACCACTTCTTGAATAATCAAGCTTCAATCCTCAGAGTCTAAAAGATGAAGTGAAAAGTTACCCACCTGTGAATATCCTTTACCAACATCCCTCACAAGAATTAGACCATAATAACTTGACTCTTTTTAGAGTTAATTTTATCAACGAAACAACAATAGATCAGAAACTCTCCAAAAAACACCTATAATACCTTGCAAAGCCATAGAAGCTCCTTATGTCTGTTCGATTCGTGGGTCTAGGCCACTTCTTTATTTTCTCAACTTTTTTACGGATCTACCTTGATCCTCTCACTAGAAATAACATGTTTGAGAAAAGTCATATAACTTTGCTAAAATTAAAACTTAGAAAATTTTGTATACAGTTTTTGGTCCTATTTGTTTACAGCACAATTCAAGGATATTATCAATATCTTTCATACTTTTAGAGTACACCAAAATGTCATAATGAAGGATATAACAAAGAAATCGCGAAATTATCTTACCACCCGATTGATAAGATCAATAAAAGAAGCTGGAGAATTAATCAACCAAGATGACCTAACAAAAATATCATAATGGCCATACCAGGTTTTAAAAGTAGTCTTGGGAATATCAAACTCCCTAAATTTAAACTAGTGATAGCCTAAACACAGATTAATCTTAGAGAAATACTTATCACATTAAAGTATATCGAGAAGATCATCAATCTTAGAAAAGGTTACTTATTTTTTGCCGTAACCTTATTAGCCTCAATATAGTCTATACACATCAAAGGAGACCTATCTTTATGTCGCACAAAATGCAAAGAAGCATCCCACAGAGAAATACTAGGACTGATAAAACCCTTATCATGAAGATCCTTTTACTGTTCCTTCAGTTCTTTCTGTTCCATTTGAGCAATCCTATAACGAGGAATGGAAATGGGATGGTTATCTAGTGGAAGATCAATCCCAGAATCTGTATCCCTATAGGGAGGAATTCCAAACATATCATCGGGAAGAAATTCAAGAAATTAACTAACCGTAGAGACATATTACAAAGAGAGAGTCTAAGTGGTAGAATCTTTTTCTAGACCTATATGATAGACACCTCATCGAAATAATTTTTTGAGCCCTGAGATATGAAATAAACCTCCTTATGAGGACTTAGTAACTCCCTTCCAATTTCAATAGCAGCACTCACGAGCTTTACCAAAAATTCTTTCTTGAAACACATATACAACAGGGACACATAACCTTCCATATACCTCAGTATACCATATCGCCTAATCT
>NW_025864906.1:0-8574 GCF_002878395.1 Capsicum annuum
ATGATTTGTATGATCAAAAATTCATAATCAGAACTGATGCTCAATCCGTTAAATTTATGTTTAACAAGGACTTTAAACATGATGTCTCTAAATTAATATTTGCAAGATGGCAGGCTCAATTAGCCCCTTTTGATTATGAAATATAATATAAGAAGGGTAGTGAAAATTCTTTTCCTGATTTTCTATCTCGAGAATATCTAACATGAATTTTTACACGTACTTTCTCCCTGAGAAAACTATAATTACTATTATCAAATGCATTCCTTTAAATGAAGATAATCATTTTCTTATCTTAGAAAATCTGGTTCGTGGCATAATAGAAGAAGATTTATTCCTTAACCACAAGGAATTTCTTGATAATAAAATTTATTAGTTTCATATTGACTTAAGTGATTAATATTTACAGGATTAAAAGATATAAAGAAGTTCTTTCTACACTTCTTCTCTCAAAAGTTCTTAATCACCTTTATAAAGGCAGCACCTTTAAATGCGGACATGCACATGCTCATACTTCGGAAAGTCATTAATGATCTTATCACAAAGGACATACTTTATGAAGATCTATTTGAATATATGTCATGGTATGCTGATCAAATTCCTGATTATTGATGCAGAATGGATCCTCCTAGGCAAATAGCCAAAGAAAGAGGAAGGGGTGGAAGAAGTCAAAACTCTTCATATCAAGGAGGACAAACAAATGCTTCATATTTTGATCGATGAAATTCTGCATATAGCTCTGCAAGTTCTAATTTTCCTTTATTACAACAAGGAAATAGGACTTTAATTAATTCAAAAATTCTTTAAGATGAATTATCATCATCAAAAACTCTGAATATTGGGTCTTCCGTACATTTGGAAGATATTCCTAAAGACCATCCGTTATATATACAACTGCAATCCTATCTATCAAATCAACAAAAAACTGCAGATTCTTTTGCATCTATAGTTCAAGAAAATTCTGAAGATAAACCTTCATATGAAAAATTGGATGCTAGAGAACTTATATTATATATTGAAAATCAATATATTCCTGGTCAAGAAAATTCTGAGAAAGCATGGCGAATACTTAGAAATTATCTTACTGCCAACATTTATTTTGCTGGCGAATCATATAAAACCCGGACTTATTATGAACATATATTAGTTCAAACTTTCCGTGCAACTTTTGATCACAGTCCCCTCGGAGAAACTACCCCCCGGAGTACATGGATACTCCAAAATGGTAATTAAAAAACTTTTTCCTATTAAAGAATGGGGTATTTCATCAATGACTCAAAAATCCATGCCAATGGGACCAATGGGACAAACACTTGCCAATTTCACCTACTGGGATTACATTAAAGCCTTTTCTCAAGTATTATATTATAATAATTATAAGCAAAAACACACTTGGTTTATAAAAATCTGTGCCAAAGTATTTGAAAAACCTATTTCAAATTGATTTATTCAATGGTAGACTCAGCATGGACCCACAGTCAAAATATTACCTCCAGATTATTCCTCTCTGTACCATTCATGGAAAAAATTCTCCCCTTTCTTAACTAAATTATATCTTTCAGAACATATTTGTAAGATCGATACTATTGATCAAATGTATTTCTACATAGAATTCTTTATCCCTTAGATCCATCGATGGTCAGTAGAAATAGACTATGACACCTAATAAATTCCTACCTTATATTGAGTATTTTATTATAATTTTTGGAACAAATTGCTTTAAAAAGATCCAGCTACTAAACTCACCTATGGTCATGATCAAAGGGAGGAAATAGTCAAGAAAATTGCTGAATATGAAAAAACTTCCAAGAAATCAATATTGGTTGAAGAAAAAAGTCTTAACTATATTTCTAGGAGAATATCTGCATATGACGGAAATAAAATGCAAATAATAGAAGAATATTTATTAGAAGTAAGAGATAAATTACTTCAAACTGTCGAGCAAAATTCAGACATCTCAATGAACAGTACCGAAGCAAATACTGAAGATGTTACAGATTCTCAACCTCCAGAAATTCTGATAGAAAATAAAGAAATTATTGAAAAAACTAAAACATTCGTCAAGAAATGGAAAGGCAAAGACAAGATATGACTGTCTGACCTCGACATAAAGCCCCTCTGCTTTTTATAATAAAGTCTTATGTAATAGTAAAATCACTGTGCACAGGGACCCATCCATTACTGTGCAAGATTCTCTTTCTTATTACTTATAGATGCCTCATTCTTGTTAGAGAGGAAGGAGTTCTTTAGTTCTCTCCTTTTGTTTCTCTTTCTATAAGCTCTCCCCTCTCTCTATATCTCTCTTTATAACATATTTGAAGATTAAATAAATAAGAAGCTACTATTTACTACTATTTCAGCCTTGCTTCCGGCTATTATGGTACATATTTCTTTATTATTTGTGTGCATTTAATTCAACTTCTACCCTTACCCAGCCGTGACTATGTCCGGCTAAAAGGCTTCTTATATCTATGTTAAAGGTCTAACTTCGCTGACATGTTAACTATGAAAGATCAAGACTCTATCAAAATATAAAGAAATTTTTCTATAGTTTCTTGAATTGGTTCCGGAATGGTGGTATAGTCGAGTTCAATACACTTATGTTAGCCTTGTCTTTGTGACTACGTATAGTAAGTTGTGCCTCTTTAGCCCGTTGTACTGTTATGAAAAGGGCGAATTCTGCACAATTAGAACTTCTAGACACATGGGTTTAACATAAGGTTATTAAATATCTGACAGGCTCCATGTTTGGGTAAAATATTCCATACAATCATTAAGCTATTTGAAATTCTTTTATATTTCGGGTTGGTTTCCTGACTTTGGCGTAAGCCGATATTGTTACATGGTCTGGCAGGCTGAGTGGCATTAAAAATATCCTCGCATTTATCATTGTCTGGGAAATTATCCCACCAGCCTCGAAGTTGGCCAGTAAATCCCGCAACAATTATTTTACAAATTGTTGGGTCAGTACGATTGGCCCGATTCTCTGCTGATGCAGTAGCTGTGGCAATAGTAGAATACATGTACATACGATGGATAAGAATAGAGATCTGTCGATCTGATAATCTATCAATATTTCATTCATAAATAGCTTCTCCACTATAAGAAGTATTTGTTTGATTCCAATCTCTTTCCTCTACCAGAACATCTTGAGGAGTTGGACGTGGATAATATGCAGTAGACATACGGGGAATGTCAGCATATTTTTTCCCCGATTGTTTTTTAATCATACTTTTTAGCTTATTTAGCTCAGAAGAGATAGTGTCTCCTACATTTTGAGTAGATTCGATATTATCAGCAAAATTAGACTCGTGTTTTTGCACAAAATCATCAGAAAAATTAAGAGGTTGAATGTTTAAACGAGAGAATTTTTTATCTAAGAGTTTTTTTAATTGGTCTAATTGTATAATTTATGTGTATGATAGGTTTATACACCTATCATATTGATGCTGAAAAACTTCACTACACTGAGCAATCTCTTGCTTTAAATGCTGATGAACAGACTATTAAACTCCTAAATAAGCATGATATTGATATTTTAAAACGTAATTATAATTATATGCATATTGGTCTAGTACAAATTGCCTTAGACCTTTAACGCTAAAGGGACTCCCTGAAACATTTTTAGCTGCTTTACGTGATGCTAGAAATTTAAATTTTAGAAAATCTTTAATGGGATCTATTGAATCAACTCTTGCCTATAGTCCTGTATATTTTAATACTCAGCCAAATTTATAATTATCTCTAACTGATGTAAATATTCTTCATGCTTTAACCTTAAATGTGAAAACTCATGGTTATGATTATGCGCCTGGATCTAAGCTTATAGGATTATCTTACCGCATATATTATCATTTATTATCAACCTTAAATCCTCTATGTAAATTAATTGATGATACTTCTGATTTCACTATACTTATTGAAACTAACTTTATAAAATCCAGGGTTACTACCCAAAGACCTATTCGATGGGATGAAATTGACTTCCCAAAAACATAGATTTTAAACTCAGTCACTTCTCCAAAACAATTGGCAGAGGATGTGACTAATTCAGATTTAACTCATGTAACTCAAAACTCTGATGGACGAATTTATCTGCAATTTGATAATAATCTTCCAGTCTATAGAAATTTTTTTTCACTGCCAAGAATACCTCATTCTATACATCATATTTCTCCTATAGAACCTGATTATGGTCCAACTAGGAATCGAGCTGCATCTTTGCATACTATTAATTCTACAGATTCGCATGTTACACCTAAAGGTGTAGAAAAGATTAAAATGAACTCTAAAACTAATATAGTTCAAGATTTTGATAATGAAAATCCTACCCCATCTGAGATGGATTTTGATATCAATTCTGTTTAATTATGATGACACAACTTATTGATTTTAGTCCTGGTTCTCAGGTAAGAAAATATATTCAAAAAGAATTTTTTTCTGAAAAATAAAAACCTTTAAGACATGGTTTTTTGAAACTTATAATCCTGATGAATTATGAAATATTTCCGAAGAATTCTATGAAATATGTGTCTTACATAATAAAATTATCTTTTTTGTACCATGGTTTATGTTTGCATATTTGCCATCCTATATAAAAATAATTGAAAGATCTTATCAAAGTTCTGATGGTACAATTACTCAAGCTTTGTATCCTTTCCAGTCTTCCTTTATATTACCCAATAATACTGGAATGACTTTTTCTGCTTTTTAAAAATTTGTAAATGAGGATGTTGGAAAAATTACTATTTCAAAAATAAATAACATTATCGCCCAAAATAATTATTTGAGTCTTTATGTTAAAGTTTTAGGAGAACATATTTCATCTCTTGATAAAAAACTTGATAAATTAATTGAGTTAGTTAAAAAACTTAGCATGCAGATGGATTCCTCTAACATTCCTTCTACTTCCGAAACCAAAAAAAAAGAAGGATATATTTTATCTAAACCTTGTATCCAAAGACCTCCTGAAATAGAAGGGTTTGAAAAGGTTTCTCAATTAGACCAATTAGAAAAACTCTTAGATAAAAAATTCTCTCGTTTAAACAATCAACCTCTTAATATTTCTAATGATTTTGTGCAAAAACACGAGTATAATTTTGCTGATAATATCAAATCTACTCAAAATGTAGGAGACACTATCGCTTCTGAGCTAAATAAGCTAAAAGGTATGATTAAAAAACAACTGGGGAAAAGATATGCTGACATTCCCCATATGTCTACTGCATATTATTCATGTCCAACTCCTCAAGATGTTCTGATAGAGGAAAGAGATTGGAATCAAACAAATACTTCTTATAGTGGAGAAGCTATTTATGAATGAAATATTGATGGATTATCAGATCAACAGATCTCTATTCTTATCCATTGTATGTCCATGTATTCTACTATTGCCAAAGCTACT
The DNA here is from genome assembly GCF_002878395.1 of Capsicum annuum. Classification (NCBI taxonomy): domain Eukaryota; kingdom Viridiplantae; phylum Streptophyta; class Magnoliopsida; order Solanales; family Solanaceae; genus Capsicum; species Capsicum annuum. Next base: position 5,402 of record NW_025864906.1, read on the forward strand.
GCATTAGTAGAGAATCGGGCCAATCGTACTGAACTAACAATTTGTAAAATGATAGTTGCGAGATTTACTGGCCAACTTCGAGGCTGGTGGGATAATTTCCTAGACGATGATAAACGCGAGACTATTTTTAATGCCACTAATGATAAACCTGGAAAAGACAATTTAGGACGACCACTTCGGGCAGGACGACCAGATGCTGTCTATACCCTTATGCTTATAATTATTGAACATTTTAGAGGTAGATTTACCAATCAGTATGAAAACATTAGAACTCTTCTTAATGGTTTAAAATGCAAACATTTAGGAGAATTTAAATGGCATAAAGACACCTTTCTTAGTAGGGTTATGGATTTACCCGAAAGTAAGTATGACCATTAGAAAACTAAATTTATTGATGATCTTCAAACTTTATTTGCTGAAAGAGTTAGAAAATCACCTACAGGATCTTATGGCGAAGTCCAGTACTCAAAAAAAACTTATGGTCAGCTTATTGTAGCTTATACTCAAGAAGGCTTAGCCCTTTGCAACGAGTTAAAATTAGCCAGACAGATTAAGCTCGACAAACTCAGAGAAAAGTCCCAATTAGGAGATTTTTGTGAACAATTTGATATGGATAAACCATTAGCAAGAAAAACCCAAAGATATTCTAAGCCTGATAAATCCTATAAAACTAAACGTTCTAGGCATAGAACCAAAGAAGAACGTGAAACTAGAAAATCCTTTTGTAAGTCTACCAGATTTATGAAAAATAGATCAAAAAGAGAGTTAGCAAAAATTAAGTGCTATAAGTGCAACCAATATGGTCATATAGCTCCAAATTGCAAGTTACAAAATCTCAATTCCTTAGGACTTTCTGAAGAAGTGCATGACCAAGTTTATAATTTATTATATACCTCTGATTCTGAATCTGATTCTACATCTGAAAATGATTTTGAATTACCTAATTCTGATAGTGAACCCGATCAGGTTAATAAATGCAATGATTATGATAATAACATTTGTAATTGTGATGAAATAATGTATAAGCTTCAAGCACAATTTGAAGATCTTGATTTAAATATTCAAACTCTTACTACTGATAATGTCCTTGACTTGCTGAAAGAAGTTACTGATGAAAAACTTCGTGAAAAAATCATTAATTTTGCTACTCAAAAAATTTCTACTAATACTGCTAGTATTTCTAAAGATAATTCTTATGATAATTACCATATGTCGTATTTTTTAGCTGAGGTTAATCGACGTCTTGCGTTGAGTCAAACTCGAGGTAGAGATACTACCTTTGATGATTTAAAAATCCAAGTTGAAAAATTAAAGAAATAAATTGTTTCTTTAAAACAAAATCAGATGATCTCCGATCATAGAATTTTGAAAATTAAAGAAAAGATTCATGACATTCCTGAAAATATTATTTCTTTTACTTCAAAAGGAAAAGAAAAGGATTTTGAAAACTCTGAAAATTCTGAAGTAGATAAACTTAGTCCAAAAGAAGATTTAAAAAGGAATTATTTCTTGAGAATGATGCAACTAGTTATTGCTCATAAATGGTATATAAATTGCACTATTCTGATAAATAAGGAATTTTCTATCACTAATATTGCTATGATTGCTAGTGGTGCTGATGTCAGCTGCATTCAAGAAGGATTAATTCCAACCAGATATTTTAAAAAAACTACTCACATAATTAAGTCTGCATCTGGTCATACTCTTGACATCAACTATAAATTGCCGAATACTCAAATATGTCAAAATAAAGTTTGCATTCCTCATTTCTTCTTTTTGGTAAAAACCAGTTATATCCTCCTATTATTTTAGAAACACCTTTTATAAATGTTATTTATCCTTATACACATATTGATGCGAATGGTTTTAAGGCTACTTATAAAAATAAACAAATCTCTTAGCCTTTTGTTACTGATCTTGTAACAAGAGATATAAATGCTCTTATTAGTATGAAGCAAAAGCAAATCAATTTTTTATAATTAGAACTGATGAGTATTAATATTTTTAATACTTTAAAATCAGTAAAGGTCCAAGAAAAAATATAAATAATTTCTAATCAATTAATTATTGATATTTATGTGGATCATCCAAATGATTTCTGGAACGGAAAGAAGCATATTGTTTCTCTTCCTTATGAAAATAATTTCAGTGAAGAAAAAACTCCCACAAAATCTTGACCCTGTCAATTGAATACAGAGTTAGTAGAATTCTGTAAAACAAAGATTGATAATCTTCTGCAAAAGGGTCTTATAAAACCTTCAAAGTCCCCTTGGTCTTATACTTCTTTTGATGTCGATAATGCTGATGAAAAAGAACGCGGTATGCCTCGACTAGTCATAAACTATAAACCTCTGAATAAATTTTTAAAATGGATCAGATATCCTATACCGAATAAAAAAGACTTACTTTCTAGATTATATGATGCTAATATATTCTCTAAATTTGATTTAAAATCTGGTTATTGGCAAATTCAAATTGATAAAAAAACATACTTATAGAACTGTTTTTAATGTCCCCTTGGGACAGTATGAATGGAATGTTAAGCCATTCGGTTTTAAAAATGCTCCTTCTAAATTTCAAAAAATTATGAATGACATTTTCAATCCCTATATGGATTTTATCATTGTCTATATTGATGATATTTTAGTATTTTCAAAAACCGTTGAATCTCATTTTAAACATCTGCATATGTTTAAATAAATAAGTATACAAAATGGCTAGGTAATCTCCGAACCAAAAATAAGCTTATTCCAGACAAATATTAGATTTTTAGGACATAATATTTCTCAAGGTTCTATTGAGCCTATACAATGAGCTCTAGAATTTGCTAAAAAAATCCCTGGTATTACTACTGACAAAAAACAGCTGAAAAGGTTCCTTAGTAGTCTTAATTATATTTCTCCTTTTTATAAAAATCTGTCTAGAGATTTAGCTCCTTTGTATGATAGACTAAAAAAGGATTACAAAATGCCTTGAACTCAAGTCCACACTGATTTAGTAAAATAGATTAAAAAACGAGTTCAAACTCTTCCTTGTACATCTTTTGCAAACCCTAACTAGTTAAAAATCATTGAAACTGATGCTTCAAATATTGGGTATTGCGGAATACTTAAACAAGTTAATCCTCATTCAAAAACAGAATGTTTGATTAGATTTGATTCTGGTAAATGGAC
>NW_025864907.1:0-1127 GCF_002878395.1 Capsicum annuum
TATTTCATTATTCATTGTATTTGGCTACCCGAACTTAGCCACTTCTACAGAATTGGAAAATTGGGCTCAAACTAATAGATTTTGACTTTTGTGTTTAAAGACCAAGTATTTTGTCCCTGTTGTTTAATTGGTTTGCTATGGTATTCTTATATCCGGCAGTTTAAACCAAATTTGAAACTTGCTCACAGGTTGCAACCATTTAGGGAAAATGTCGTGAAAATTTATCAAATAGTGGTTTTTGGTTAGGAAGAAAATTATTTTCCAAAGAAAATATTTTGTGAAAAATATCATTTATCAGTGTTTGATTAGGAAGGGAAACCTTGAAATAACTGTAAATTTGTTGTTATGTGACCAGAAGGTCGCGGTTTAAAGTCATGGATATAGCCTGTTGCAGAAATGTAAGGTAAGGTTGTGGACAACAAATCCTTGTTCGGCCCTTCTTTGGACCCTGTGCATAGCGGGAGCTTTATGCACCGAGCTATCCTTATGTGTATGACAAGGTCTAAAAGTATTGACTTAGTGAAATCATACAAGGTATTGAATCGGGCATGTTGCAGATGATGCTGTAGCATTGATAAATTAGTGAGATTGAATGAGTTTGGGATATTTGTAACGGTGGTGATGATTCTGTAGCAGTAGTGTTGCTACTTCTTTTCATATTGGTAAAAATATTCTTTTGAAAAAACGACTTCTAGATTTTATTATAATTACTCGTTGAAAATACTTTTTTTTTGGCAAAGATGTTTATCGCACATTGTACTAAGCAACTAATCTAATGTGTGGCGTATAGGATCCCTTTGTGATCTTAAAACATTTCAATAAAGAATAAAGTGTGTTACCTTTGATCATCAGTATATAGGCGGCCAGGGAAGCAGCTGTTTGTCAACTTGCTTGCTTCCCAGCCAAGGGCATATTTGATGATACTCCCTCCGTTTTAAAAAGAATAACATATTTTGACTTGACACAAAGTTTAAGAAAATAAAGAAGATTTTTGAATCTTGTGGCTTTATATTAAAGTTGTGTTAAATGTACCAAAATGCTCTTTAATTTTGTGGTTCAAAATATATCATGTGGAAAGTTGAAATTAAAGTATTGCCAAAAAAGGAAATGAGTCATTCTTTTTTAAA
>NW_025864908.1:0-2921 GCF_002878395.1 Capsicum annuum
TCAGCTCTTTTGATAGTATGCTTGCAAAAATTGTTAATAGGCTAAATGGATGGCAAAGTAGCAAGCTTTCTGATGGTGGAAAAATTACACTTATTAAGCATGTCCTGCAATCCATACCTATTTATACTCTCTCTGCCCTCAACCTGCCTAAGGGTACCATCTGCCTTATCGAGAAACATTTTGCTAATTTTCTTTGGGGAACTAGTGATGGTAGAAATAAGTATCATTGGAGTAAGTGGTAAAATCTATGTTTCCCGAAAGATGAAGGGGGCGTTGGAATAAGAAGCATGCATGATATCTCTAATTCATTGATACTTAAAAGATGATGGAGGTTCAGGACCCACCCATCTCTTTGGCCTGATTTTTTAATGAAGAAATATTGCAAGAGATCACATCCAGTGAGCAAAGTTCCTTGGTCAGCTGACTTACAATTGGAAAAGCCTGATGAAGATCAAAGCGCAAGCAGAACCTCACACTATATGGAAAGTTCAAGAAGGAAATTCCAGCTTTTGGTGGGACAACTGGACAGGTTTAGGTTCCTTCGCCAAGCTGTGCCAGGGCCCAGGTAAGTCTCCTACAATTCTTATCAACTCTTTTATTGAGAATGGTACCTGGAACTTTGAAAAGTTAAGTACGGTTTTCCTAATTACATTGTGGACCTGATTTCTAATGTTGTAATTGGTAATTACAATGAACTTGACTACCCCATATGGAATCCCTCTGAGAATGGTATATTCACTAATAATTCTGCCTGGCTGATTGTTAGGAATCAAAGACCCAAAAATGATTTCCTGAATAATCTTTGGCATAATAGAGTTCCTTTTAAAATCTCTTTTCTGGTGTGGAGGATATTTAAAAAGAGATTACCTTTTAATGACATCATCATTAAATTCAATATTAACTCACGAAGTGATTGTTTTTGTTATAGGATTGTATAAAATGAAACTATGCACCATGTTTTTGGCAAGGTGACGCAGCAAAGCACATATTCTAAACTAATTTTAGACTGATGCTCTACCTGACGCCTCGGGCCTTCCTCACGAACGTCCTCCGGGTATAAAAATATTTCGGTGCATTCCCCGACGAATAAACACAAATACCTCGGGGCATTCCCCGGCCAAATGATACATTTGATCCAAAAAGCAATAAAACCAAGCCATTCAACACATGTCTTAAGCATTCAATATTCCACAATTCCTAATAATTTGCCTTCCCCTTATCGTTTGCCTACCTGTTTCGACTTAAAGCATGATACTACCATATTAAACATAAAAAATGAATGAAAATACGACAATATTCACTTTTTATCAAGTTTTGCAATTCCCGCACCAAAACAATCTATTATAATTCTCAAACGAGGTACAGTTTCATCACATAATCCAAGTAAATGAACAACGCATCAACACAAGAAACTATCCATTACCAATGGAGAAATCAACGTCAAACATTCAATTCAATGCATCAAATATGACAAAACAATGAAATAAAAGAGAGTGAATAGAATTGTACCTCAATTTTTATTTCAATCTGTCAAAATTTTGATTGGAGCTTCAACGGGAATACCTCGAACGACAAAGCCTCAACTCCGAACTCGCGAATTGAATAAAACCCAACACTAAACTAATCTTTGAGCAACCCGAACGAGCGTTACGATATCGTGGCCGTTTTCCATCTTTCTCCTCTCTCGCGCGTTCACAAATAACTTCTCCCTCAATTCACTGCTTTTCCTTCGATCTCTATCTTTATCTCCCTATCACTCAGTTTTCTCTCTCAATCGCTCCATTTTATTTTATTTTTTGGTTTTCTTCTGATTTTACAATCTAGGTCTGTACCATGTTCGATGGTGAGTGTGTGTGGCCTGAGGTGTGTTTGCTCTACTATTCTTGTTCTTCTTCAATGTCCGTTGGTAGTGGTCTGTGAATTCAGAGATTCTGTGCTTGGTATGTGTGGAATCTTTAATGAGTTCCTTTCTGTTATTTTATTTTTTTTCCTCCCCCTGTTATTTGGATGATGATGATATATGGTGAGTATATGCTAGTGTGATTTTGAGTAAAAAGGTGCCAAGATTCTATTAATAAATTCAATAACTAGAATTGTTTTACCATAAGAGAAAAGATGAATTTTTGACAGAATTAACCTATCTTAAAATAAATTTTAAATACTAGAAAGAGATCATTTCTATTTGGACTCCGTTGGTGGCAACTTGTAACGACACATGGGACAATTTGGGTTTTTAATAAGCCAAGTCTCGATGCAGCCATAATGGAAACTGTGGCTGCAAGGCAAGCTGTATGGTTCTGATCCAGGTAAGTAACCCTCCTTGCATATCACACACTCGTCTGTCCATTCGTTTTCTGGAAGATGAACTCTTTGTAAAGACTGCATTATTGATCTTACTGCAGGCAACGACATGAATTCTCTCCTAGCTTGCTCAGTTAAAGTCTGTACTAATTCCCTTTCATAATTCTCATCAAAATGCATGCACCAACAATATATTGTGTTCCTCACAGCATCTTTTATATCCCCTTCACGGGCTTCAATCCATTCTAATTTTTCATACAAAGATGGTTCGTGTGATTGTCCCAATCCCTTGATTGCTTTATAAGTAACTCTCCAAACTATTTCTCCAATCTCATCATATTGGTTTTTAACAATTCTGGATTTGGTAAATTCAAATTCTTGAGGAGATACATAAAGTTTCTCAACAATTATCAGGCTCACATAAGTTGTATCATCATCTTGCAAAGGAGGTGCAAGGTTCTGTGTTGTACGAGCATACTCCAAAATTTGTTTGATTAAATCATGTTTGCTCTCCAATATTTTCTCAAGACCATCCCACTTAATTCTTTCTAGTGGACATTGAAAGATAGTTTTCGAAGGCAGCACTGTGTCAACAATATCCCATGACAATGAGTTGTACT
>NW_025864909.1:0-1673 GCF_002878395.1 Capsicum annuum
GATAAAACACGATCCTTCGATGAATAAAGCACTTCATCTAATTCACATACCATATCCAGAGGCAGCACCAAGATGCTGTGTTGCTGAAACTGAAATTGGTAGCGAGTGTAGAGAAGTTGCTATTGACTGCTTGTCAACTAAAAGCGATGGTTCACTTCTACACAAAGACGAGCTAGAAAAGAAAGCAACCGCGGTTTATGACACCAAATTGGCTAAGAAAGATGCTCTTCGAGCACTGGATGATAACGTTTCGCAGCTCAAGTCACTAGCCGCATTAGCTAGTAAGGAGGACAAAGACGACTGGGGTAATCCCACTGAACAAAGAGCTGAAGCTTTAGAGTCTCTTTCGGAGGTTTGTGCGCGACTACTTAAGCAGCAAAAAATCGATGAGCTTGCTGGTGTGCTGAAACCATTCGGGGATGATGGAATGTTGTCTAGAGAAACAGCAATCTGGTTGACGAAAAGTCTCATGACTGCACAAAGGTTGTCTTTTGACCTACAGAACGAGCCTCTGTCTTACGTAAATCATCAAGTATTGTTGGACTAAACTATTCCTCGAGGCTTAACGTGGTTGAGCATCCCTTAGTTTTGATTCTATTGTTGTAGGACAGTTGATGGAGCTGCAAAGATTATATATAATGTACTTTTAAAGTTGATTTCTACTCTATGATGATACTTACCACATTTTCTACTGTTAGTTTTTTCTCCAAAACTACGTGCAGACAAAGATTATACATTTCTTCAGCTTCTTAGATATGATTGTCTTATTATTGGAGTCGATTTCTAATATAGTCACTCAACTAATAGTATTATCTCAGAAAGTCACGTTCTGAGAATCAAGAAGAAAGGTGATTTTCTAAGGTAATAACTATTAGCTGAGTGACTATCTAAGAGGTCAGCGCGATATTATAGTTGTCTTATAGAAAAAAGTATCAACAGTCAAACCGTTCCTTTTAATATTCCATTCCTCCAGCCTCAAGCCTCTTGTGAAAAGAATTTAATATTCTTAAAAAGTTTTTTTTTTATATTATTATTGTTGTTTCCCTCATGCACATTTTGCCAATTTATAATAATTCTATCTTGATTGTCATAATTTATTGGTATGATGTTACTTTTCTTATACTTTTTCTTGTCCCTTTCACAGTCGTCTCGCTCCCTTTCCCTGTCAAATATCCTACCATTATCACGTTCATGAGACTTTAGTCTTCCTTGATCCTTACTCTTGATAAAATTTACTATCCTTTATTTGTGACATTTATTTTTCATTCATGTCATTGATTTATTTTTTCCATTTATACTTTACTGTTTATGGCCATTGCTTGGTGTACACTGTATTTGAAATTTTGCATCTGAAGTTTTCTTGGTATTGATATCCTCACTTTAGGATGTTATTCATTGAGACAATGGTAACTTCCGTGTTATGTTTGTTAAATTTGGTGTTCTGTGACTCACTCTCACTGTTGTCGAGTGACTGAACATTTAATTATAAGCTGACAGTGTGATGATCTGTGTTTACGTTGAAATATCATAGAACTTGGGCTAGCCTATGTACTTCTAGTGAAGAGAGATCTGAGAAAGGAGAAACGTAAGGTTGTGAATTGTGTGAAAGCAAATAGGAGTGTGTCATCTGTGTTGACCTACTTTAAAAAATGAAAAGGTTGGGCTGTTAACTT
>NW_025864910.1:0-1868 GCF_002878395.1 Capsicum annuum
CATATATTTTTGGTAAACATATAGTTCATCATACTAAATATGGAATTTACAGAATATAATATGCAAAAATTGTGGGGATATGAGTTTGATTCATGAGAATATAATTTTTTTATTATTATAATTATGATATTAAAATTTGTTTGCTTATAATCTCAACTAATTTCTTTATTCTACGATTTTGCAATTCTAGATAAGTAGTACTTCCTTTTTTAAAAATCATTCTAAGCGAATATACAATAAATATAAATATATGAACTTCTGTTTGTAAGATTTGTAAACATTGTCAACTAATTTTTAGGCAGGGATGAATTATAGTAGTTTAGTTCAACCTAAAATATAAATAACGAAAAGATAATCAGACACGACTTAAATACAAATTAGTTGAGGCATCAAAATGATATGAAATATCGAGTGAAAAAATGAGAAAAAAATTTAATTATTCACATAACATAAAGTAATTTCCACAATTATAATAGCTTAAGATATAAAATAAATATGAAACATCCACTGAAAAAAAAAAAGAGGTATGAATTTATTAGTTATACACAGTGTAAAAATCTTTTCAAAATTATTATAACTCAAGATATAAAGCGAATATGAAATATCGGATGATAAAAAAATAGAGATAAGGATAAAATTATCGCAAAGTATGAAGATATTTCCACCATTATTATTACAACTTAAGATATATTAGTAAGTTAAATATAATATTAACCAGGCCATATCATCAATTGATTCTTTAAAAGAAATTTATTCATTATCGAATAACCTTTTTTTTATATACAATGGTGAATAATATTTTAACTCGTGAGATAAAGATAAGACTCGTCAAAATTAATTGTATTTCATTTAATACTGGACCAAATGTGGGAGTCCGGAGCCTAAAAGGCAAGTTGTTTTAGTCAAAATTTCAAAAGGGCACCCCAATACTATAAAATTCCAAAAGGGACAAAATAAACACAGGTGTTTACCTTGTCTATTAAGAAGTTAACGTCGTCAGTGCAAATGTTAGAATGTAAGGTAAAATGGTGAGTTTAACTTATAAGGTAAAATGGTGAGTTTGCCTTATCCCAAAAAACTTACCTTTTAGGCTCTGCACTCCCAAATGTGGCATTCTACCAAATTTAGAGATTTGAATATTCAGTGTCAAATTAGGGTACTAATAAATATAGTGACTAATAATATGCAATAATTTCTCAATCAATACTTTACTCGTTTTGTTAAATCCTTTTCCAAATAGAAAGAGAATAAAAGTTTGCTTAATTGGTTCTCTAATTACTCCTATATATGTGTTCACTATTTATTCCTTTTTTTCTTCACATCCCAAGATTTTTTTTATACTTTGTTATTTACAGAAATTGCACCTTTTTTCCTTCTCAAAACTTTGATCATGAAATCCTACAAAAAAATATCAAAAAATACTTGTGTCAGATTTTACCCTATTGGGGTACGTAAGAGAAAAAATGGAAAATTTTGTGTTGAAATTAAACACCCATTGAATAAGAAAATTATTTGGTTGGGTACTTTTGTTACAGCTGAAGACGCTTCGAAAAATTACGAGTCTAAGAAGCTTGAATTCGAAGAATTAGTGATGGCTAAAAGTGCAAAAAATGTCCAGATTTCTGAAAAATCTGATCAAGAATCTTGTGTTACTGATGAGTTTGAAGAAAAATCATCAATGAGTGCTGATGAGAATAGGAATACATCAAATGGGGTTAAAGAAAGTGATGAAGAATTAATGATGGGGACTTGGGTGAAAATTTCAGAAAATCAAGAAGTGAAATATTCACATAAATTGGGAGTTCCAATTGTGGATAATTTTGGGTTTTTGTTGGGTGAATTTAGTATTTTGGATGATCTTAGAATAT
>NW_025864911.1:0-1010 GCF_002878395.1 Capsicum annuum
ATTTTGGTAATTCAAACGGTGTTGGTAAGGAGATGCACTTCCTTGTTTGGTTAATTCAAGCAATATTTGTAAGGAGATGCACTTCCTTGTTTAGGAAATTCGAGCAACATTTGTAAGGAGAAGCACTTTCTTGTTTGGTTAATTCATGAAAACATTTCTAAGGAGATGCACTTCCTTGTTTGGTTAATTAAGAAGCATCTGTGAGGAGACGCACTTCCTTGTTTGAGTAATTCAAGCGGCATTGGTAAGGAGATGCACTTCCTTGTTTTGATAATTCTAGCAACATTGGTAAGGAGATGCACTTCCTTGATTGGGTACTTTGAATTTTGATTTTTAGGTGATGCACTTCCTTGTTTTGATAATTTAAGCAACATTGGTAAGGAGATGCACTTCCTTGATTGGGTATTTCGAATTTTGATTTTTAGGTGATGCACTTTCTAACTTGAGTCTTGATTTCTAGAAAATGCACTTTCTAGTCGAGTTATTGCACTTTATCCTTAGGAGACGCACTTCCTTGTTAGTTTTCATTTGTCAGGTGACACACTTTTAACTTAAACTTATATCTCTAGAAGAAGCACTTTCTAGTTAGAATCCCTCACTTTAATTCTTAGGAGACACACTTCCTAGTCTTGCTTATTCAATTGTACTCTCAAGAGATGCATTTCTTGGTTAGAGTCTTGATTCATTATTGCAACATGCAAGTAGGTATGATGTGACTTTTCCAAAAGTCTTCTGATGATAAACTGGGGCAAAAATTCAATTTCTATTTTTGAAACTTTGCTTTTCTGGCAAATAAAACCTCTTTATAATAATATTTGTTTGGGATAATTTTCTTTTTAGTTTTGATGTGATTTCAGGAGCCTGCCCAAAGCACAGGGCGAATAAATGGAAAACTAAGCAACAACGTGAAGAAATTGAAGGTTAAACAGATTGAAAAATAGCAAGTCAGGAGACCGCCTGCATAACAGGGTGAAGAAGTTGAAAGCATGGCAACAAGTTGATGAAATAGC
>NW_025864912.1:0-1289 GCF_002878395.1 Capsicum annuum
TTCCCATAGGTGTATGCATGCAAAGGTATGATACTGAGTTAGACGAACAAGTATATACTTTACTAAGGATACCTATCTCCTGATCATATCCTTTTTTAGGGAGAAAAATTGATTCATCTAGTAGGTCAGGTTATTTTGATCAACCCCAGCGCCATCTTGTTCTTCACAAACTGTTACTTGTGAAGAACCTTAGTGAATATGTCTATTTGATGTTCAGTTTTACAAAACTTCTTGTAAATAGCTCCCTTCCCAACATTGTCTCTAAGAAAGTGATGTATCACATCAATGTGCTTGTCCTTTTATGTTGCACTAGATTCTTGGCCATGTTAAGAGAACTTGTGTTATCACACATTAGAGAGATAGTGTCTAAGACAATCACAAAGTCTTTCAGCTTCTATTTGATCCAAAATAACTAAGCACAACAAGAAGTTGCACCCATATACTCGGCTATAGCAGTAGATAAAGCAACTAAATTCTACTTCTTAGAACGCTAGGAGATTAAGAAAGAACCCAAAGAATGAGCCATTCATGAGGTACTTTTTCTATACACCAGATATCCAACATAATCAACATCAGCATATCCTACAAGATCAAAACTATCTCCAGAAGTATAATAGAGGACCAGGTCCCCTATACCTTTCAGGTACCTTAGAATTCCTTTTGCAGCTTTCAAATAAAACTCCTTAAGACAGGCCAGAACTCTTGTGCACATTCCTACACTAAACACAATATCTGGCCTATTTGTAGTGAGATATAGTAAGGATCCAATAATTCCTCTATGCATGGTCTCATTAAATGAGGGACTAGATTTATTATTATCCATCTTGGAGCTGGTTCCAATTGGATTTTCAATTGGCTTGGTATCTCTCATATTTTATTTCTTCGGTGGCTCATTGATGTATTTCTCATGACACATCATTGTCCCTTAAGAAGTTTGCTTGATATGCAAACCTAGGAAGAAAGTCAATTCTCTCATCATGCTCATTTCAAATTAACTCCCCATTAGTTTTGAAAATACTTCATACTGGGATTCAAAAGTAGCTCCATAGATAATATCATCAACATATATCTAAACAATCAGTAAGCTGCTACATATGGACTTTAAGAAGAGAGTATTGTAAATTTTCCCTCTTTTAAATCCATTTTCCAAAAGAAACTTTAAAGTCTCACATACTAATCCCTAGGAGCTTGCTTCAACCCATAGAGAGCTTTGTCTTATTTGAGTACATAATGAGGAAAGTTTGTATCTTTAAAGCCTGGAGGTTTTTTGATATAGACTTCTTCCTTTA
>NW_025864913.1:0-1205 GCF_002878395.1 Capsicum annuum
TATGATTCCATTTTGCTAGGGGAATGGGTCAATGGTACTAGCCGTATCCATGGGTACAACTTAGTTGGGTAAATTGTATGTTGGACAGTGTTGGGTCCAAGGAAGATGCCTAAAGTACGAAGAGTAAGTTCCACTCATATTATAGGGTACGACCGGCATAGTTTAGTCGTACCCTACAACGTGATTTTTATGCAGTTTAAGTGGGGATAATCTGGACATTTCCCCAATTAACTTATTAATGCCCCATGACTTCTAAACCACTTGGCCGGTTATTTACCCTATTATTCAATCATTAATCACATAGAAAAGTCTTTTAAGCACTTTACAATTCTCTAAGGCTCTTGGGTAAAGTAAGGCTAAGCTTTCACTAGGGTAGTCAATTTGGATCTTGATTAGGTGGTTTCTCTCCATCATTTCATCATCTAAGGGAAGATACTTTTCCTTCATTGTTAGTTTCACTAAAGGCATGATTTATACAAAGTTTTCATGGCTTGATTGTTGTATGGTTTTTTGGGGTTTTCAAATATATGCTGGGGTTTTGGTATTAAATGCTTGGTTATGCTTTTCCCATGTTTTAATTATGTTTTTACATGCTTTAAATGGTGGTTTGGATAATTGATTGAATGGGAACGGTTAATTGGCAGTTGGATTTCATTTTGGAAACACTATGCGCCTAACATGTTTGACAAAATGCCTGTGATAATTCTTTTACTATATTATTAGACTTTTAATCGAACTATTGCAAGGTATTATTTGGTAATGGAACCCTAAATTGTATTAATGGTTTGAAATAGACAATTAGTAAGGTTTAGTGGTTATGGTTATGGTTAATTAAACTTCCTTGTAGGTTTCATGGGATTCCCCCAAAATAACTTAATAATGGAACACTTTGGGTGTACATGGGAATCCTCCAAGTTAACTTGATAATGCAATCAATGGGTACATTGTAATCCCTTTTGCATAAAAAGGTTGGCTAAGGACATTTCTTGCAAGCTATAGTCGGTATAATGATACCACTTCTTATAGCCTTGGTTAATAATAATGGAATAATGGTTTTGTTAGTTGGAAATAGTTTTAATTGGGAAACAATGGCGGGGTATGATAGCTAACCGTGATGGTGCGACTCCAATGAGCGGACACTAGAAAATCATGTTTGCCGACATAAGGGGTTTGTCATAGCGACCATATATGATACTATGAGGTAC
>NW_025864914.1:0-1183 GCF_002878395.1 Capsicum annuum
CCAATCCCTAACAAAAGGGATCTTCTCAAAAGAACTTTCAAGGCCAACCTTTACAGCAAATTTGATATGAAGTCAGGATTTTGGCAAATTCAAATCGCTGAAAAGGATAAATACAAGACAGCTTTCAATGTCCCGTTTGGACACTATGAATGGAATGTCTTGCCCTTTGGCCTCAAAAACGCTCCTTCAGAATTTCAAAATATTATGAACAATATCTTCAACCCTTATACTTATATGTCGATTGTTTATATTGATGATGTGCTTATTTTCTCAGAGAACATTGATTCTCATTTCAAACATTTAAATACTTTCTTTAAGATTGTTAAACTTAATGGTTTGGTTGTTAGTGCCAAAAAGATGAAGCTCTTCCAGACGTCTATCAGGTTCTTAGGACACGATCTTTATCAAGGTAGCTATAAACCTATTTGCCGAGCCATTGAGTTCTCCTCTAAATTCCCTAATGAAATTACTGATAAAACGCAGCTCCAGAGATTTTTAGGAAGTCTTAATTATGTTGCAGATTTTATCCCTAATATTAGGCAGGTCTGTGAACCTCTTTACAAAAGACTCAAGAAGACCCCAGTTCCTTGGAGTCTTGACCAAACCAATGCAGTCATCCAAATCAAAAGCTTGGTCCAGAACCTTCCGTGTCTAGGTATTCCTAACCCTGAAGCCTTCATGATAGTAGAAACCGATGCTTCTGATATTGGGTATGGGGGTATACTGAAACAAAAAATCACTGAAAAATCTCCTGAACAGTTAGTCAGATTTACATCCGGAATATGGAATTCCGCACAGAAAAACTATAGCATTGTTAAAAAAGAAATTTTATCTATAGTGCTATGTATCACAAAATTTCAAGATGACCTTGTTAATAAAGAATTTTTACTTAGAGTAGATTGTAAATCTGCTAAAGAAATTTTGCAAAAAGACGTTAAAAATCTTGTTTCAAAACAAATATTTGCTAGATGGCAAGCTCTCCTATCTAGCTTTGATTTTCAAATTGAGTTTATTAAAGGAGAAAATAATTCCCTTCCCGATTTTCTAACAAGAGAATTTTTACAGGGCCAACATAAGACCCTCCACTCTGGGAAAAGTCCCAGCAGAAAGCAGATAATTTTACCCACTCTAGAAAATTCTCTATTGCCCAATCTCTTGTAAGCTATTTTGTAATGTTTTCGTT
>NW_025864915.1:0-1192 GCF_002878395.1 Capsicum annuum
AGTTGGATATCCTTGCTCCTACTTGTGCGGTGTATGAGCTGAGGTACTTGTACCTGCAGCCTGAAATGCAGGTCCCCTGTGGGGGATGTCAGTACGAAATATTTACTAAGTATGTAAAGCTGTAGATAATCACATATGATATAGGAGCTCAATAGAAATCAGAAACAAGTGAATAAATCGTAATAAGAGTGGACCACACTTACTAGAACTTATGACAACCTGTACTTTGTATTTATTCAATCATTTTACCTTTGTTCTTATCATCTTTGTAATCATTAATGTACTGTACTGTAACCGTTAGGCTGCCTCCAGTACATATCAACTGGGATCGACCTACGATAGGCTTATGTCCCTAGGATACCACTCATGAACACATAAGTAGGAATCGACCCATGATAGGCTTATGCCCCGGGGATACCACCCGATAAGAGAGAACTTCCATCACTTAGTTCAATTAGTCTTTGAGATTGTTATTTCCGTCGCCACCGCATTTTTGATATTTTGAAACAATGATACATCAATAAGAGACATATAAATAGATCATCAATGCAATAACGATGAAGTAAGAACTCATTGGCACATCAATAAAGTGTTTTGAAGTCATCAATGCCATAACAATGAAGTAGGAACTTATTGGTATATCAATGAAACATTTTGGAGTCATTAATAGCACATGGATCTTGTTTGAGTAACCGGATACCTTCTGACATTCATTAGTGCAATAAACATGTAAGATTTGGAACACAAGTATTGGAATGTCTTGACATCTTGTAGGGTGGAAACAAGTTCATTGGTAATGTAGGATATCATACCAAACCATTATGGATTACATGTTATTGAATGACTTTTGAAACTTCCTTAATAGAATAATTGTTCACTTTCATGCCAAAGATATGGTATAGAGTATGGTTTACATACCTGACTGTCAACCTTTAATACTTGTCCCAAATGGACTTCCCGTCTTTTCAGATTAGTTATCTAATGAACATATATAGCAATCTAGTATTAGCAACCAAACATCACAATTCAATTATTTGAATTCACCAAACTAGTGGTTAAGTAGTAAGCCTTAATTACACCATAAAGGGTGTCACTCTAACCCTCTTATACTCTAATTATATTCATATGCCATGCATATTCATACGACATCCTCCAATATCAAGCTTGGATTCATTTATCCTTCCAACCAATC
>NW_025864916.1:0-2274 GCF_002878395.1 Capsicum annuum
CGAGTGGGCTAACTACTTTATAGTGAAAAACAAGATGACCGAAAAATTTGCTAGAAAATGTTTGTGTCACTCAAGGGAAGATGTTTCCAGGTTTGTTATATTAGGTAATCATCTCGATGCGTGGACATTTGGAGCTGTTGATCCGAATAGTGGCACAGTAACCCTACTCGAGGTATTATTTCTCATCGAAACAGCCCTATCGTTTACCTAAAATGTCGTGATTCAACTATGTTTATGCATATACAGATCTGATAACCTGTTTTGCTTGTGAAAATGCAGATTGCACAAAGGCTCGAAAAACTGCAGAAAATAGGGTGGAAGCCGCGAAGAACAATCGTCTTATGCAACTGGGACGTGGAGGAGTATGGCCTGGTTGACCCTTCATCCCTTCTCGTAGACACGCACATAAGCATATTTGTGTACAAGCTAAGTTTACGTCACAAGTACAGATGTGGCATTAACTAAACGTTAACAACCCGCTCATTTCAGATAGGTTCGGCAGAGTGGGTTGAAGAAAATAGGGAAATGCTAGCTTCAAGGGTCGACGCCTACTTGAACGTTGATTGTGCAATTCAAGGGGGACCTTTTCGAGCCTTTTCAACCCCGTAGCTTGATGATATAATCATAGAAGCTGCTCGACAGGTATCTCCTGATCACCCTTCAATATGGTATCAAAGTAACACTAGACGGCAGACACCTATCATGCTATTTTTCGTGAATCAAAAGCATCGCGAACATTCTGCATGTCATCTCGAGTTCTTGAAACAAGAAATCCCGAAGGATGCAAGTGTTGGGAGATCATTTTGAAACTTGTATTCTTGTATGCAACTAGTCGTTGTATCTTCTGGCTCATTTTAAAACGAACTTCTTCACTGTAGGTCCAAGATCCCGATAACTCCTCACAAACTATTTACCAATCCTGGCTCGCCTCTAACAACGATACAACAGTAAAGGTTTGAGTGGTAAAAGGCTTACGTAAGTTGAGATGTCATCTTCATCGGTACCTTTTAACATTTCGCTCTTTTCATGCAGCTCGGGAGATTAGAAGGAGCTGGATCAGATTATGCGACATTTGTTCAACACATTGGCACTCCGGCGCTCGACATGTCCTTTGGAAACGGTAAAAAGATATTAGTTACTTCAAAAAAGCATGTCGAGTTCATTTTCAGAGCTTGTAATTGCGAAAACTGCTTAAAATATAGGCATCGAGCCATAAATAAGAAACGAGTAAACCACATAAATAACTATGTACCTCCTGTAATAGCGCAGCTAAACTTCTAGCATTGCACCTTCTAAAGAGTCTAGCCACATCGGCGAACCACCAACAAGTTTTAAGTAAATTCAACATTCAACTGCAGGTTACCCAGTCTACCACTCGATGTACGATGACTTTGTCTGGATGAAGAAATTTGGAGACCCGATGTTTCATAGGCATGCGGCAAGTTTGTTTCCGCCTTTTCCCAGATTATCGTATGTTGCATCTTGCATATCACTGTGATACTATTTTTTTCCCATTGTGCCAATTACAGTTGCAAGCATTTAGGGT
This sequence comes from Capsicum annuum, assembly GCF_002878395.1. Classification (NCBI taxonomy): domain Eukaryota; kingdom Viridiplantae; phylum Streptophyta; class Magnoliopsida; order Solanales; family Solanaceae; genus Capsicum; species Capsicum annuum. Next base: position 1,547 of record NW_025864916.1, read on the forward strand.
TTAGTAGCGCTTCGACTTGCAGACGATGAAGTTTTGCCGTTCAATTACCTATCATACGCGATCGAGCTCCAGGTATCGTTAAATCGTCCGTTTAGCATCAACTGGAATGTCATCTAAAGTTCTCAATATTCATGTAAACAGAAAAGTGCAGAAGACTTAGAAGGTGAAATATCAGATAATGGCATTTCACTTGTTCCCTTGTATGCTTCTATTGAAAAACAAAATTAAGGATGACATAAAGGTACAACACGAGCGCTCTCTGTAACAGCTTAAGCTTTTAGATGAGTCGGTCACACATTGCGTGCGTGGATTTAACGTATACGTGACTTGTAGGCGCTCAGAGCGAAAAGAAGGCGTGCATCGGTGAGAGAGCTGAACAATAGACTAATAATGACCGAACGAGCATTCACAGACAGAGACGGGCTTCCTTCAAGGACATGGTACAAACATTTGGTAAGAATTCCATTTTTCAATCTTGTTTTGATACCAAATGATATCACATTGTTATTCATTTCATGACAACTTTTTACTCAGATTTACGGCTCTAATACCAAATAATATCACACTGTTATTCATTTCATGACAATGTTTTACTCATATATATGGCTCTGATACCAAATGGTATCACTGTGGCGTCCAACCCATAAATGCTAAGGATAATTTTTTCAAACTATAGAAAAAAATTTCAATTTCCTAGCAAAGAGAAAATCGGCACAAATATTTTCTCA
>NW_025864917.1:0-1246 GCF_002878395.1 Capsicum annuum
AGGTTGTTCAATAAATATATTTTCTTGTAAGTCTCCATGTAGTAAAGAAGACTTCACATCCAATTGACAGATGGGCCATGAATTTTGAGCAGCCAATGCAATCACCAATCTGATCGTATCAAGTTTGACAACAGGAGCAAACACTTCTCCGTAATCCACTCCAAATTCTTGTTTGTAGCCTTTCGCCACCAACCGAGCCTTGTACTTATCAATCTCCCCATTCTGCTACAATGTAGTTTTATAGACCCATTTTACTCCAATCATTTTGTGCCCAACTGAAAGATCAACAAGCTCCCATGTATATTTTTTTCAATAGCGGCAATTTCATCATCCATTGCCTTTCTCCATTTATCATCTTTGACAGCACTTTCAAAATTTGTAGGATCACAATCTGAAAATAAAGAAAAATGAGTGAGAGAATGTTCAGATTGATCAATTCCTATTACCTCGTAATCTGTTATCCATGTTGGCCTTCTTCGAATATGAGGGGCACGTGAATCAGCTATAGCTTCTATCTGCTCTCCCATAACTGGTGAAGTTTTAGAACTTTCAGTATCATTGTCTTAAGCAGCTGCTGGAACTTGCTGTTGTGGCTGAATTGCTTCTTCACCATCTTTTCCATCAAGACAAACTAGAATTTGTTCTCCCACGAAATTTTTGTTCCACGACCAAAACTGATTTTCATCAAATATGGCATCCCGACTAATCACTATTTTCTTAGTATTAGTATTATAAAGCTTGTAAGCTTTTGATTGATCACTAACACCAATAAAAATACATTTCTCTCCCTTGTCGTCTTGCTTCTTTCTCTTTTGATCAGGAATGTGGGCATATGCAATGCACCCAAATATTCTAAAGTGATCTACGGCTGGTCTTTTTCCGCTCCATGCTTCCTTCGGAGTCACATTCTTAACTGCAAATGTGGGGCATCTATTCAGGATGTGAATACTCCAATTGACTGCTTCAGGCCAAAAACTTCTAGAAATGCCACTACTTGTCAGAATGCTCCGCACCATGTTCATAATAGTGTGATTTTTTCTTTCAGACTCCATTTTGTTGGGACGAGTAGGCTGCTATAAGTTGCCTCTTGATTCCATGATGCTCACAAAAATTTATAAATTCATGTGAGTTATATTCTCCCCTACGATCTGAACGAAGAACTTTTATTGGACTGTCAATCTCTTTTTCAACAATAACTATAAAGCTTTTAAAAGCTTTAGATTTTACCAGCAAAAAATATACCCAA
>NW_025864918.1:0-1507 GCF_002878395.1 Capsicum annuum
GAAATGACTGGTACAAGAGCGGCAAGGACCTAAACAGACTCTCCTTTAAATTATCTTCGATCTCATCTTTCTTTCTTGATTGGTATCCTACTCCACACTTAAATGCTCTTTCTGGGACCATAATAGGCTCAATAATTCCTTTCGAATTCTTACTCAAGGCAGCCACAACTTTCTCTATCATTTCCAATCCTTTTGTCTTTTTGGAGTTTCGTGAATCCACATTAGCAATTGTCTCGCTAGATACCCATTCGCCTGCTATTTCGATCATGCTAACCGTGGCTCCCTCATGATTAGGCAATGGGTTTCTGTTTTGCGGAGAAATTTGACTTATTGAGAAGAGTCGCCACTTAATTTTAAAAAGGAATTAAGAAACCTTTATAAAACACTTTAAACGATTCAAAACAGGAAAATCATTGTAAGTTAGAGATTCTAGATAAGCGGTTCTTATTAACCTTTTAGGAAGGTGTTAGGTACCTAAAACGTCTGCTAACTTACGGTTATTCGGACTGTTTGAAAATCGTCTTTGATTAACTTCTAAAAGATTAATTTGTTGAAAAGTGATTGGTTTTTAGAAAGGACTTGTGTAAAATAATTTTATACGGCTTAATAGGAATTTTAACTAAGTCGACACTAATAAAATAAGCAAGTAAACACATAAACGGGGAAAGGGAGGAGAAAGTAAATGATTTAGGACATTGGGCCCACACCAATAAAACCTGTCCTAGTCTAAATGGGCCTTTGACCTGTTTCACCTGTCCTAATCTAATTTTCAAGTCTTTGGCTCGAATCCTGCTCCACCTGTATTAAATACAACTTTGGCTTCGTGGCCTGAATAAACGAATGAATAAATAAATAAACAAAATAAATAAAGACAATGATACTTGACTAAATAAAACAACAAATGAGACTTTTGAGTCTCTTAGCTACTTTAACCGTAGGACTTTAATCTATTTTGCTTCCTTCAACTCCTTTCATCCGCTATGCCATGCAATTCGTTTTAGATTTCTTTCAGGTTTGACTCCAAAGATGGGTCCCAATGGACCACGTCGATAATGCATCAAAGAGAAGAAGTCTGTTTGGACTCAAATGCGGGTTCATGCGAAGAGGAAAAAATAAAGAATCAATATGTGTAGGTGTATATGATAAGATAGAAGCACATCATGTCGAAAATGTATACTCATACACAAAGAAGGAACCATTTGTGACATTAAAGGAACATGTACCCCATCAAAGAAATTTAAATTAAAGAGAAGATAAGGTAAAATAGTCAATTTTCATAAATTCAATCAAATGAAATGGAACAATATTTTAAGGCTATGTCGAAATTTATTGAATCATACAAGTAATTCGGTATAAAGAGGGTGGTCAACATGCAAAACAGAGACTCTCAAGAACAAATAATTCTATCACACAAAGAGACCAGGACAACTCATGACACCGAATTGTACGTAAAGCTAATACAAATTCCAAACACTGCTTTCAGGATTTCAGCATTAATCATGGGAAA
>NW_025864919.1:0-1375 GCF_002878395.1 Capsicum annuum
CCAAGATTTCAATCTCAACAAAGAAATGAAAGCATAACTCTTTGCTCTCTTGCAGCGCCTCTTAGTCTTTTATTTTAGCCTGCCTTGTGAAGATCTCTCGGGTGTGTACGGCAGATCCGATCAGTCTCGTGATGAAGAGAATTTCTGATGTTGAAAGGTATCGTCACGACAACTTAATTTGTCCGCTAAACTACTCGGGGCTCCCCATGGTTTAGTAAAAGGGAGGGGATATTTTTTCTTCATCCGGGGGTTCATTCATTAGGAACAAAAAAGTGGTTGGCTAATTAGTGAGGTCTTAAAAACGTCATAGAATTCATGATCGGCCATTCCATTTTTGCTTTCAACAAGTAGGCGACGCGAATCTATGCTTTCTATCTTTCAATCTGATACCAATTGCTTGGATGCGTTTGAAAGCCTTGAGATGACTTGCAGAAAAAATACTTTCTAGGTTTGTGTTGTGTCTCCGAAACAAACGGTCCATTTATTGATGGGCGAATGACGGGGATTGAACCCGCGCGTGGTGGATTCACAATCCACTACCTTGATCCACTTGGCTACGTCCGCCCCTACCCCCGCACAGGTTGAAGTCTCTATCTACGATCAGATCCTTTCTGAACTCCCCTATAACCGCTTATCAAAGAGAAGCTTTTTCCGTCACTATAGTGGCAAGTCTATTGTTGTGTTTCGGAATTAGGGGAAACAAAGCTTCAAACAAAGAGGTTGGGCTGTTCACTTCATTGATTTGACTTCACTTTACTTAAGATTAAAGATAGGGGCCGGGCGGGCAGTGAAGGCTCATTTAGTAGACAGCGAGCGAGGTCCAAGCACCTACTCCTATCAAAATGAAAAGCAGCAACCGGAACTTGAACTTGAAGAAGCGAGCCTCTATCAGAGAAAGCCATTGCGCGCTATCCCCTTGTATAGGGTTCCAAACCTGCGCACCCCTAAACTACAAGCTTTCTTTGAAGCCCCTACAACATGGGATATTTGAAGAATCCCCTTTCTACAAACCTTTCTATAATATAAGAGAAGTTCTTCGAGCTTTCTTCGCATGCTTGAGCGCATCCCCTTTCTATTAGTAAGGTTGCCAAATTTCCTTTAGTTCCTTTATGACTATAATATAAATAATAGGGGCAGGGGGGCGCTAACGAGCAAGAAAAGGGGTGCGCTAAGGCGCAACGGCTTTCGCGTAGCTGCTACGCCCTTGCTTCTTGCCTTATCTTTTACTAAGAAACTAATCTAAATAGAAGCCCTTCTTTCTCAAAGTCAACTTTCTCCCTTCTTGCTTTAGTGAAATAGGGGGCGCTAACGCGACCTTCCTTCAGCTAGCTTCGCCCTATCTATTCATCTATTTTCTCAAATGGATATTTAGGGA
>NW_025864920.1:0-1927 GCF_002878395.1 Capsicum annuum
TTTGACACTTAGTCATATGAAAATGGTTAATATTAGGGACGTTAAAGGGGATTTTTTATTTTGAATATAGTTTGGTTGGTGACTTAGTTACTTGAAAATGGTAAAGTGAAGGGACTTTAAAGGAGATTTTTTATATTGAATGTGGTTTGGTTGGTGACCTAGTCACATGAAAATGGTTAAGTGAAAGGCTTTAAAGGGTATTTATTTTTTGACTATTGTTTGGTTGGTGACCTAGTTACTTCAAAATAGCTAAGTTTTGGGACTTTATAAGGGATTTTTGGTTTGAATGAGGTTTAGTTGGTGACTTAGTTATTCTAAAATGGTTAAGTGTAGGGACTTTAAAGGGTATTTTCTGATTTGAATATTGTTTCGTTGGTGTCCTAGTTACTTGAGAGTAGTAAAGTGTAGGGACTTTAAACGGGATTTTTAGTTTTAAATGTGGTTTGGTTGGTGACTTAGTTACTTCAATATTGTTAAGTGTAGGGACTTAAAAGTGGATTTTTTATTTTGAATTTAGTTTGGTTGGTGTCATAGTCACTTGAAAATGGTTAAGTGTAGAGACTTTAAAGGGTATTTTGTGTTTTCAATATTGTTTGATTGGTGACTTAGTTACTTGAAAATGGTTAAGTGTAGAGACTTTCAAGGTGATTTTGTGTTTTGAATATGGTTTTGTATTGATTCTTAGCCTATTGAAAATGGTTAAGTTTAGCGACTTTAAAGGATATTTTTTTTTTGAATATGGCTTGGTTAGGGACTTAGTTACTTGAAAATGGTTGTGTGTAGGGACTTTAATGTGGATTTTGTGTTTTGAATGTGGTTTAGTTTTGATACGTAGTCACTTGAAAATCATTATGTGTAGGGACTTTAAAGTGGGTTTGGTGTTTTGAATATGGTTTGGTTGGTGACTTAGTTACTTTAAAATGGTTAAGTGTAGGAAATTTAAAGATAATTTTTTTATTTTGAATATGGTTTGGTTGGTGTCCTATTCACTAGAACATGGTTAAGTGTAGGGACTTTAAAGGGTATTTTGTGTTTTGAATATTGTTTGGTTGGTGACTTAGTTACATGAAAATAGTTAATTGTAGTAACTTTAAAGGGGATTTTTTGTTTTGAATGTTGTTTTGTTTTGATACTTAGTCACTTGAAAAATGTTAAGTGTAGGGCATTTTAAAGGGATTTTTTATTTTGAATGTGCCTTTGTTTGACACTTAGTCATACGAAAATGGTTAACTTTAGGGTCCTTCATGGGGATTTTATATTTTGAATGTGGTTTAGTTGGTGAATTACTCATTTGAAAATTAAAAAGTGTAGGGACGTTAAAGGAAATTATGTGTTTTCTATGTGGTTTTATTTGTGAATTAGTTACTTGGAAATGGTTAAGTGCAGGGAATTTAAATGGGATTTTGTGTTTTGAATGTGGTTTGGGTTTGATACTGCATCACTTCAAAATGGTTAAGTGCAGGGAATTTAAAGGGATATTTTTTTTTTGAATGTGGTTTGATTGGTGACTTAGTTACTTAAAATTAATTAATTGTAGGGACTTTGTAGGGGATTTTTTATTTTGAATGTGGTTTGGCTGGTGACCTAGTCACTTAAAAATGGTTAAGAGTAGGGTCTTTAAAGGGTATTTAATTTTTTGACTATTATTTGGTTGGTGACATAGTCACTTGAAAATGGTCAAGTTTAGGGAATTTAAAGGGTATTTTGTGTTTTAAATTTTGTTTGGTTACTGACTTAGTTACTTTAAAATGATTAACTGTAGGGACTTTAAAGGGGATTACGTGTTTTGAATATGGTTTTGTTTTGATACATAGTCACTTGAAAATTGTTAAGAGTAGGGACTTCAAAGGGGATTTTATTTTTTGAATGTGGTCTGGTTGGTGACATAGTTACTAGAAAATGGTTAAGTGTAGGAACTTTAAAGGGA
>NW_025864921.1:0-2285 GCF_002878395.1 Capsicum annuum
ATAGGATTTTGTAATTTTGTTTATGTTTTAACTTGTAATTTTCATTTTTGATGTAATAACAGAGCCGCGGACCGGAACCTCGACGGAACCTCACTCGACTCTCCAACTCAGTATAGTCCATCTCTGTCCAATCCTTTGAGTTACTTGTCACTTGATCCCCTCATAACTTGGGTGGGTAGGATGTCCTAAGTCAAGATCTGGTTTTCCTCCTTCCTCTTGCACCGTGCTTTTAAATAAAGGTCAGGACAAAATTTGTTCTCGCTGTCTACTTCTTTGCCTGAAAACACTTCGTGTTTACATCCAAAGGGGGCATGATGTAGACACCTAATTTCGTCCCTCCCCGATGTCGTTTTTACCCATTTTATTTTTATCCTACCGTGCACCATCACCCATGTTATTATACCCTCACAAAATACAAAAAAAAAAAAATAATAATATAACAAAATCCCTAACAAAACCTATCCCAACTAATTCTATCTTATCCTAACAACCTACCCAATCAAAATAAACCACCTCACCACCCCACACCCTACACCCTACCCCCTACCCCCTACCCGTGGACCCCACCTACCCTACTTCACCACTACCCACCCTCACAATATATACCTACATACTCTCACAAAAGAAAAGGAGGATCAGCAACCCAAAAAAGAAAAGAGAGCAGATCTAAAAAAAAATTCTTCCATTTCCATCAGCATCACCGACTTCACGCTGCCATCTCCGTCCGACCAACTACGGTGGCAATAACGCCGTCACCACCATCTTTCTCCTCTCAAAACCATCGACGAAGCAGCAACTCATCACCGCCACCGTCGAGCTTTCGCCGACCAACGACGGCGACAATAACACCGTCCCCACCATCTTTCTCCCCTCTCTAGTATCGCCGCCTCAACCACCGGAGAAGGCTCTATCGTCGGGGAAACAATAACGACCAGCAACACTAGCCCCCTCTGCCACCAGCTTCCTCCGTTCTCCCCTCCGCTGCCAGCAGTCGCTGTTCCCGCTGCGGCGCGTCGACCACTAGCTCCAGCCGCAGCTCCCCCAACCGGCAAAACAGCTCCAGTCACCACCGGAGAACAGGCACCGCCGCCGTTCTCTTCGTCACCGAAGCTCACCAAAGCTCGATCTGCCTCTGGGTTTTGGGTTCTTGTTGTTTGATTGGGGGTTTTGGTTTCGTATGTTTCCTGGTTCGTCGTCGATATTGGATTTCGAGTTGTCGTTATCAAATCGCGTCGTCGTTATTGTTTGGGTTTCGTATAACAAAGTTCGTCTCACTGGTTTTGAAGTTGTCCTATTAGTTTTTCCCTATACTAAGTTGGATTCATCGCGATCGAGGTTCTCCGATCGAGTATTTTGGTCTTCGAATTTCTTTATTATTGTCAAGGATCAATTTCATCGAGGTCCATTTCTTCTAACCGAATCTTTAATTTATTTGGATTTTTTTTGTGATGTTGTGGGTGTAGATGATTTATTTGTTGTGTGTTTGGTATGTTTGAATATGTGTTATGTGTTGGTTGATGTTGGTTTCGGACTTTGAAAAGTGAATTGATAAATCGAAGCATGTTTAATCATATTGTTTGAAATAAATTTGGGGACGGGAATCGAAAATTGATAAAAGTAAATATTTTGATATTTTTGATACATTGTTGATGTTGAATGCGATATGTTGTCGAGCGGGTAGACAAATAGTAAGCTCGGGTAGGCAAGTTTAGGATTGGTGTAATGTGGAAATGATCGAAATATTTGTTGAATGTTTTGTTTATCGTATTTGAAAAATGTACTTATTTAACCGGGGAATGCCCCGAGGTAATTTGTATTTACTCACCGGGAAATGCCCCGAAGAATTTTGTACGCTAAGGATGCTCGTGATCAAGGCCCGAGGCATCGGGTAAAGCATAGTTTAGGACTAGTGTAGGTTATTTCAGTATTTTTTATTTCGGGTTGTAATAATTGGACCAGTCTTTACATTTTTGTTTTGTTTTGTTATTGTTTGATTATTTTGTGTGCTTTTGTGTGGTTTGTGCATTTCGTAATGCCAAAATAGTTGATACACTCTACCCAAGCGACCGTGGTTGAACCACGGGATCGAGGGGTGCCTAACACCTTCCCCTCGGTCAACAGAATTCCTTAGCCGGAATCTCTGTTTCCAAACCAGTTTAAGAGTCAAATGGTTTCGAAAAGGCTTTTCCGAAGGTGACTTGGCACACCGGATTATGCCAAGTGGCGACTCTGAATAACAATGCAAATAATCCTTTTCTGAAGCAAACTTTCATTTCTTGTCACTT
>NW_025864922.1:0-1009 GCF_002878395.1 Capsicum annuum
CGTACGGTCTACAGAAGTTGCAAACAAGCAACACCTGGAGGGAGTGAAGAAAGTTGCAAAATTGGAAGCAGAGTGTCGGAGATTACGTGGTCTTGTGCAGAAGAAGTTGCCTGGGCCTACAGCCTTGGCCCAGATGAAGCTTGAGGTTGAGAGTTTGGGTAGAGATTATGGGGACAGCCGTGTAAAGAAATCCTAAGGAGGAAGGCCCAGTTTGCCAGATTTTTCATTGGATAGTGTGCAGAAATTCCATAAAGAGAATGAGCAACTTACAGAACGCCTTTTGGCAATGGAGGAGGAAACAAAGATGTTGAAAGAAGCTTTGGCACACCGGAACAATGAATTACAGACATCCAGGAGTATTTGTGCAAAGACGGCCAGCAAGCTTTAAAATTTGGAAGCACAGCTGCAAGCAAATGCTGAACAGAAGAGCCGACAAAAGTCCACCATTCGACGACAGCATTCTGAGGGTTCCTTTACGCATGAAACTAATCACCTTTCAAGATTGGCTTCCATGTCCGAGGTTGGAAATGACGATAATGTTAGTTGCTCTAGCTCTTGGACGACAGCATTAATGTCTGAACTCTCCCATGTCAAGAAGGAGAAGAACTTTGACATTTTTAGTCACCTTGATCTCATGGATGACTTTTTGGAGATGGAGAAATTGGCTTATCAGTCAAGTGACACAAATTTAACAGTTTTGATTCCTGATAATTCCAAATAATGCAACAACCGAAACTACGTCCATGCATGTCACCACAAGCCCAGATTCTCAGCTGAAAGAACATAATGAGCCAAGTATATCAGGAAATCAAGAATCTCACAAAGAGGAAGTGTTTTATAACTGCTACAAGCGGTTTTTCTTTTTCTTTGTTTTGCTTAATCACGCTAAGTTCTGCTTCTGTGATAGAAGTTTCAATCATATTAAAAGATTTGCAAATTAAAATTTTATAATAAGAGTAAATGTTACGAAAATATGATATCTAGATGACCTTTAAGTCTCACTATGCAT
>NW_025864923.1:0-1431 GCF_002878395.1 Capsicum annuum
ATTTTGCAACTTTCTTCACTCCCTCCAGGTGTTGCTTGTTTGCAACACCTGGAGGGAGTGAAGAAAGTTGCAAAATTGGAAGCAGAGTGTCGGAGATTACGTGGTCTTGTGCGGAAGAAGTTGCCTGGGCCTACAGCCTTGGCCCAGATGAAGCTTGAGGTTGAGAGTTTGGGTAGAGATTATGGGGACAGCCGTTTAAAGAAATCCCAAGGAGGAAGGCCCAGTTTGCCCGATTTTTCATTGGATAGTGTGCAGAAGTTCCATAAAGAGAATGAGAAACTTACAGAATGCCTTTTGGCAATGGAGGAGGAAACAAAGATGTTAAAAGAAGCTTTGCCACACCGGAACAGTGAACTACAGACATCCAGGAGTATTTGTGCAAAGACGGCCAGCAAGCTTCAAAATTTGGAAGCACAGCTGCAAGCAAATGCTGAACAGAAGAGCCGACAAAAGTCCACCATTCGACGACAGCATTCTGAGGATGGAAATGACGATAATGTTAGTTGCTCTAGCTCTTGGACGACAGCATTAATGTCTGAACTGTCCCATGTTAAGAAGGAGAAGAACTTTGACATTTTTAGTCACCTGGATCTCATGGATGACTTTTTGGAGATGGAGAAATTGGTTTATCAGTCAAGTGACACAAATGGAACAGTTTTGATTCCTGATAATTCCAAATAATGCAAGAACCGAAACTACCTCCATGCATGTCACCACAAGCCCAGATTCTCAGCTGAAAGAACATAATGAGCCAAGTATATTAGGAAATCAAGAATCTCACAAAGAGGAAGTGTTTTATAACTGCTTCAAGCAGTTTTTCTTTTTCTTTGTTTTGCTCCATCTCGCTAAGTTCTGCTTCTGTGATAGAAGTTTCAATCATATTAAAAGATTTGCAAATTAAAATTTTATAATAAGAGTAAATGTTACGAAAATATGATATCTAGATGACCTTTAAGTCTCACTATGCATACAGAACTTCAAAGAATCATGTATAACCTTGCTTTGAAATACTTGACTCCTTTTTTATGCTGGGGACATCATTTAAATATCTAAAAGAAGATTTTTCTTTCATCAATGCTCCGATAAAAACATGACATAGTTTTTAGTTAACATGGAGTTCCATGAGGTCTTGTACAATTGAATCTGAAGTTCCTAATTTTTATGGTTGCCAGTCTTCACCTTCTGGAACCCCTCTCTATTGTCTTAATTAGTGAATTAACTCACTTTTAGATTGCAAAATAGCTTATCAATTGGTCGAAGGGTTCAACATCTACTATATTTACATAAAAACAATTTTAATCATGTGTAAGTGTAAGCCAATGGCTCGACAATCTAACCGTGAACCCAATGGCTCAGCAACCTAGCATCTTTTATGGTTGCACTACTTTTGAATGAGGCTTATGAAGTGATTTCCTTTTATTTTGATTTTTC
>NW_025864924.1:0-1572 GCF_002878395.1 Capsicum annuum
AAAGGCCTAGCTGGTTGTCGGAGGATTGGAAATTTGAGAGGAAATTTCGCACTAATGGCGCTTCTGCTGGAACTGTTGACAATGTAAATTTTCGACTCTAAACTTACATATATACGTACATTTTATTACCTGTGCTACTTTAACGAAAGAAATCTAGGGTTTATAAAAGTTACTAGTTTCAAAAAGAAATCTAGGTTTTATACTTTATTTTATGTTTGTACTTTTTTTCTAATTGCTTTGATATGTGTTACTTGAACTGCGGGTCTTTCAGAAACAGTCTCTCTACTTTTCAGGATGTAGAGATAAAGTCTGCGTATGTTTTTTCTTATGTTGTTTGGACTTTTCAGAAATGTCAACAAGTGCGTATCGAATTTTCCAAAGTAGTGTATTTTTGGAGAATCTGACGCGGGTACCGCGTCGAAAGTGAAGAGTCTGCATAACTCATTTGTCTGTTATGTGCTATGTCTTTTTTACTTTTGTATTTTGTGCTTGTACTTTTTTAACTACTTTGATATATGTTACTCGTGCTGAGGGTCTTTTGGAAATAGACTCTCTACCTTTCAGGAGGTAGGGATAAGTTTTGCGTACATTTTAGCTTATGTTGCTTTGGCTCCTTAAAAATGTCAACAGGTGCGTGTTGGATTCTCCAAAAGTAGTGTATTTTTGGAGTATTTGACACGGATACAACATCGAAATTGAAGAGTCTGACTCCCAGACCCACCTATAGTATTACACGGGGTATGTTGTTGTTTTTGGTACTTGTGTGTTAGAGAAAATGCATCTGAAAATGTGGTTGATTTTTCGCTCTCTAGATTTTACTAACAACATTGGAGTTCGAATTTCAGTTTGTTTCAGAAACTATGGCATGAATTATTTTTCTTTGTTTGTAGTGTTGAATAGAAGTAGAGACTGTTGTGTTTTGATTATGAACAAATGCTAAGCTTGTTATTCAACAAGGTTGTCATACAATGAAATTATTAGTTTCTACCTTTTGACACTAAACTGTAGAATTTCGCTTCAGTGAGATTGTTAGCATTTTCTGTTGAAGCTGGAATAAAATATTCCTTTCAAAGTTTCAGGAATGTTTGAACTAACTGACAAATTGTGGTGATGAGAATAGTTTTTTCCATTGAAAGATGTAAGTTGAGCAAGTATTGGAATAACACTTTTGTTTCCTTTGTGAACTCTTCTATGTGGATGGACTCGCTCTCTTTCTTTTCTAGCGTAGATGATTTACATGAGGAAAGGAAATGTTTCTTCTGGACAAGTGCAAAATTGTATTTAGGTTCGGAGGACCTTATGATGAAATTGTAGATTTCTTAACTACAGCAACATATCTAGTGTAATCCCAAAAGTGGGGTCTTGGGAGGGTGATGGGTGTGCTGCGTTACGTTACCCCTCCTTTAGACCCTCGGCTCAAATTGTAGATTTCATTTCATATATAATTAAAATCAGGAGACCATTTTCCTTTGAAAAGAATGCTTGTTTTCTCAAGTGGATAGGGCAATTAGAAACAGTTAGTTTCTGTGCATATGCATTGAACTGAGTAATTCTTTTTTACCTTTCTAATTC
>NW_025864925.1:0-3219 GCF_002878395.1 Capsicum annuum
GATAAAAATCATACTTATAGAACTGCTTTTAATGTCCCTTTTGGCCAGTATGAATGGAATGTCATGCCATTTGGTTTAAAGAATGCTCCTTCCGAATTTCAAAAGATTATGAATGATATTTTTAATCCCTATATGGACTTTATCATTGTCTATATTGATGATATTTTAGTATTTTCAAAAACCCTCAAATCTCATTTTAAACATTTGCATACGTTTAAACAAATAATTATTCAAAACGGTTTAGTCATCTCTAAACCAAAAATAAGCTTGTTTCAGACAAGCATTAGATTTTTAGGACACAATGTTTCTCAAGGTTCTATTGAACCTATACAACGAGTCCTTGAATTTGCTAAAAAATTCCCTGATATTATTACTGATAAAAAACAGCTTCAAAGGTTCTTCGGTAGTCTTAACTATATTTCCCCTTTTTATGAAAATTTGTCTAGAGACTTAGCTCCTTTATATGATAGACTAAAAAAGGATCACAAAACTCCTTGGACTCAAGCACACACTGATTTAGTAAAATTAATCAAAAGCAGAGTTCAAACCCTTCCTTGTATTTCTCTTGCAAACCCAAACTGGTTAAAAATCGTGGAAACTGACGCTTCAAATATTGGATATGGCGGAATACTTAAACAAGTCAATCCCCATACGAAGACCGAATGTTTGATTCGATTTTACTCTGGTAAATGGACGGAAAGTCAGAAAAAATACGCCACGGTAGCCCATGAAATGTTAACTATTGTAAAATGCGTTTTAAAATTCCAAGATGATTTGTATAACCAAAAATTTATAATTCGAACTGATGCACAATCCGTCAAATTTATGTTTAATAAAGACTTCAAACATGATGCCTCTAAATTAATTTTTGCGCGGTGGCACTCAATTAGCCCCTTTTGATTATGAAATACAATATAAAAAGGGTAGTGATAATTCTTTGCCTGATTTTCTATCTCGAGAATATATAACATGAATTTTTATACATACTTCCTCTCTAAAAAAACTATCATAACTATTATCAAATGCATTCCTCTAAACAAAGATATTCATTTTCTTATCTTAGAAACTCTAATTCGTAGCTTAATAGAAGAAGAAAATTTTGTTAACCACAACGAATTCCTTGAACAGGAAATTTATTGGTTTGATATTGACTTAAGTGATTAATGTTTACAGATATAATGAAGTTCTTTCTACACTTCTTCTCTGCAAAGTTTTTAATCACCTTTATAAAAGCAGTTCCTCTAAATATGGATTTACACATGCTCATACTACGGAAAGTCATTGACGACCTTATCACAAAGGATACACTTTATGAAGATCTCATCGAATATATGTCATGGTATGCTGATCAAATTCCTGATTATTAATGCAGTATGAATCTTTCTTATTTATTAAAATAGTGCAATTTATATACCATTTATGAGTAGTAACAATTTGCATCATTCCCAGGAAATAATCTTTTTTCAAATCTTCTGCTGGACTAAATTTATCAATTTCAGAATTTTCAGAGTATTCGAAATCTTTTTCTTTTCCTTTTGAGGCAAAAGAGGTTTTGGGAACATCGATAACCCTTTCTTCAATTTTCAAAATTCTATGATCGGAGATCATCTGTTTTTGTTGTAAGGAAATAATCTCCTTTTTCAATTGCTCAACTTCGATTTTTAGATCATTAAAGGTAGTATCTCTACCTGGAGTTTTACTCAATGCAAGACGACGATTAACTTTAGCTAAGGAATAATACATGTGATGATTATCAAAAGAGTGATCTTTGGGGATACTAGAACTAGCAGAAGTTTTTTGAGTCACCAAATTAAGAATTTTTTCACGAAGTTTGTCATCAGTAACTTTCTTTAGTAATTCAAGGACGTTTTCAACAGTAAGAGTCTGAACATTTAAATCAAGGTCGTCGAATTGCGCTTGAAGTTTATATATCATTTCATCACAATTGCAAATATCATTATCACAGTCATTACATTTATTAACCTGATCGAGCTCACTATCAGAATTGGGTAATTCAAAATCATCTTCAGAAGTAGAATCGAATTCGGAAGCAGAGGTATATAAGAAATTATAGACTTGGTCATGAACTTCTTCAGAAAGTCCTAAGGACTTGAGTTTTTGTAATTTGCAGTTTGGAGCTATATGACCATACTGGTTACACTTATAGCACTTAATTTTGGCTAAATCTCTTTTCGATCGATTTTTTGTGAATCTAGTAGACTTACGGAAGGATTTTCTAGTTTCACGTTCTTCCTTGCCTCTATGCCTGGAACGTTTATTTTTATAGGGTTTAGAAGCCTTAGAATATTTTTGGGGTTTTCGTGCTACGGGTTTGTCCATGCCAAATTGCTCACAAAAGTCTCCTAATTGGATTTTTTCTCTGAGCTTGTCAAGCTTAATTTGTCTAGCTAATTTCAACTCGTTAGAGAGGGCTAAGCCTTCTTGAGTACAAGCTACAATAAGCTGACCATAAGTTTTTTCTGAATACTGGACTTCTCCATAAGATCCTCTGAGGGTTTTTCGAACTCTTTCAGCAAATAAAGGTGGAAGGCCATCAATGAATTTAGCTTTCCAATGATCATATTTGCTTTCGGATATCACATCACATCACATCACATTATATTATATTATATAATTTAAATCAACAAAAGCAATACCAACTTCGACTGTACCACTATTTTGGAACCAAGTCAACAAACTGTAGAGAAATTTCTTTATATTTTGATAGAGTCTGAATCTTTCACGGCTATTATGCAAGAGAAGTTAAATCTTCAGCTTAGATATGAAAATTATTTAGCCGGACATAGTCACATCCGAAGAGGGAGAGAGAGTATTAAAGAACTCAAATTAAAAGAAGAAATAACTGCCTTAATTGACTTGATGCAAGGCCTGAATAGTAATTAATGACAGACTTTTATTTCAAACTTGAGAATATTATGCAAGAGAGATGAAGAACTAGAGAGAGAGAGCCTTCAAGAAAGAAAAGAAAAAAATGAAAACCTTGTGCCTCCTCTAACAAATGAAGACACCTATTTATAGAAAAGAAAAAAAATCCATGAATAGTAAAATGGGTCCCAAATTCGGGTTCTATGCACAGTGGATTTACTGTGTAGGAATCTGCCAATAGTACTAAGGATCCCACATCCAAGTCCCATGCATAGTGAATTTACTTTGCAGGCATCTGGGAATAGTATATCATACTTTATTCTTCCCTTTTAA
>NW_025864926.1:0-1430 GCF_002878395.1 Capsicum annuum
AGAGAGTAGAGAGGGAGTGATCGTGGATGGAGAGAAAGCGGCGCCGACGGAGATCTATGAAGAGAGAGAGTGAGAGTCTAGATAGATGGAAAGGTGAGCTGATTTTTTTTCCTTTTTTTGGTTCACTGTTTATCCTCCTTATTTTGTGTATGTGGGTAGGTATATATTGTGTTCTTTCTTCTTGGACAAGAAAAAGAGAGGGGGTGGGGTAACGTGGGGTAGGGGGTAGTGGTGAGGTGTTATGTTTTTATTGGTTAGGTGGTTAGGAAAAGATAGGATTAGTTATTTTATTATTTATTTATTATTTTTTTGTATTTTGTGGGGTATGATGACATGGGTGTGGGTACACGGTAGGATAAAATAAGAGTGGGTAAAAATGACATCGTAGAGGGTACATGATATGCTAAGGTAGAAAATGAATAAAATCGACTTCTAAGGGGGGCAAAACTACGTGTCTACATCATGCCCCCTTTGAATGTAAACACGCAGTGTTTTCAGACAAAGAAGTAGACAACGAGACAGAATTTTATCCCGACCATTATTCAAAAGAAGAAACAGAAGAAAGAAGGACTATCGGGTTTTGGATTAGGACAGCCTACCCAACCAAGTTATGAGAGGATCGAGTGACAAGTATCCCAACTTTTGGAAGGCGGTGGACTATACCGAGTTGGAGAGTCGAGTGAGGTTCAGTCGAGGTTCCGATCCGCGGCTCTGTCATTACATCAAAAATGAAAATTACGAGTTAAAACATAAATGAAATTACAAAAATCCTATCTATACTTCTGTTGGTGCTTGACTCGACTTTCATCACCCTATTCTTCAGGCGGGCTCCTAACTTGTTATTTCTTTCAACCTATTGCTTGGCTTTCGATTGCTTCATTTTGTTGTTTGACTTTTCATTTCTCCACCCTATTTTCTAGGCGGGCTCCTGACTTGTTATTTCATCACCCTGTTCTTCAGGCGGGCTCCTGACTTGCTATTTCATCACCTTGTTCTTCAGGTGGGCTCCTGACTTGCTATTTCAGCACCCTGTTCTTCAGGCAAGCTCCTGAAACCCAATATTAAAACTAGAACGAACATTATCCTAACAAAAATAATAAAGTAGTATTTCATTTTTAAAAGTGTTGTCCCATTTTCCAGGAGGGTCCTGAATATAAAGTAAAATCCCATTTTTCAGGAGGGTCTTGAACTGAAAGTAAATTCCTATTTTTCAAGAGGGTCCTGAGCATAAAGTAAAATCACATTTTCCAGAAGGGTCCTAAACATAAAGTAAAATTCCATTTTTCAAGAGGGTCCTAAACAGAAAGTAAAGTCCTATTTTTCAGGAGGGTCCTGAACTGAAAAAAAATCCCATTTTTTAGGAGGGTCCTGTTTCAGGAGGGCCCTGAACAGAAAGTAAAATCCCATTTTTCAGGAGGGTCCTGAGCAGA
>NW_025864927.1:0-1111 GCF_002878395.1 Capsicum annuum
TTAAAAGAATAAAAGTTTGTTAGGGATTTTGTTGAGAGTTATTTTTTTGTATTTTTGTGGGATATAATCACGTGGGTGAGGTTACATGATATGATGAGGTAGAAATGAATAAAATCAAACTTTTGAGGGGGACAAAATTACGTGTCTACATCATGCCCCCTTTGAATGTAAACACGAAGTGTTTTCAGACAAAGAAGTAGACAACGAGACAGAATTTTGTCCCGATCATTATTCAAAGAAAGAAAAAAAAGAAAGAAGGACTACCGGGTCTTGAATTAGGACCGCCTATCCACCCAAGTTATGAGGGGATCAAGTGACAAGTATCTCCAAGGATTGGACGGAGATGGACTATACTGAGTTGGATAGTCGAGTGAGGTTCCGTCGAGGTTCCGGTCTGCGGCTCTGTTATTACATCAAAATAAAAATTACAAGTTAAAACATAAAGAAAATGACAAAATCCTATCTATACAGCTTCTATTGGCTCTTGACTCGACTTTTATCACCCTATTCTTCAGGCGAGCTCCTGACTTGCAATTTCTTCCAACTTGTTGCTTGACTTTCAATTGCTTCGCTTTGTTGCTTGACTTTTCATTTCTTCACCCTATTCTCCAGGCGGGCTCCTGACTTGTTATTTCATCACCCTGTTGCTTGACTTTTCATTTTCTTTACTCGGTTCCCCCAGTGGGCTCCGGACTTGCTATTTCATCACCCTGTTCTTCAGGCAGGCTCCTGACTTGCTATTTCATCACCCTGTTCTTCAGGCGGGCTCCTGAAACCCAAAATTAAAACTAGAACGAAAATTATCCCAAACGAGAATTATAGTAAAGTAGTATTTCATTTTGAAAGTGTTGTCCCATTTTCTAGGAGGGTCATGAACATAAACTAAAATCCCATTTTTCAGGAGGGCCCTAAACTGAAAGTAAATTCCCATTTTTCAGGAGGGTCCTGAACTGAAAGTAAATTTCCATTTTTCAAGAGGGTCCTGAACAGAAAGTAAAATCCCATTTTACAGGAGGGTCCTGAACATAAAGTAAAATCCCATTTTTCAGGAGGGTCCTGAACAGAAAGTAAAATCCCATTTTACAGGAGGGTCCTGAACATAAAGTAAAAT
>NW_025864928.1:0-2756 GCF_002878395.1 Capsicum annuum
GCCACCAATCACACCGGTATTCGTGGCTCCGCCACCACATGAAACTCCCATATATGTTGCGCGTCCCACAATGAGGCTTCCCAGGTCTGCTAGTGAGCTAGTACTGAAGGTTCCAGATAGTCAGTATTATGCCCCTGAGCCTACTTTGCAAATGAATGAACCGTATGGGTACACTCAGCCGTCTGCATTTCCATTTGATATGGAGAAACCTGCCGCAGCAGAGGAACATGATATCATAGCCCAGAAATTGAAGAGCTTAGAGCAGGCTATGAGGAATTTGCAAGGAATCGGAGATTATAGGAGTGTTTCCTATAAAGATCTTTGCATGTTCCCAGATATAAACCTTCCCCCCGGCTTTAAGATGCCTAAGTTCGAGAAGTATGTAGGACACAGTGATCCCGTGGCACACTTAAGACGTTATTGCAACCAGTTGAGGGCTGCAGGAGGAAAGGAAGAACTGCTCATAGCCTTCTTTGGCGAGAGTTTTTCAGATCTGGCCTCAGAATGGTTTATCGATTGAGATATCGATAAATGGAACAGCTGGGATGATTTGGCTTCTGAATTTGTTCAACATTTTTAGTATAAAATTGACTTGATTTCGGACGAAAAGTCCTTGGTCAACATAAAGAAGAAGAGCACTGAAGGTTTTAGGGAATACGCGATAAGGTGGCGTGAACAGACCGCCAGGGTAAAGCCTCCAATGAAAGAAAGTAAGTTGGTAGAAGTTTTTATTCAGTCACAGGATGAGACCTATTTTCAACATTTACTTCCGGCAATGGGAAAATCTTTTATGGAAGTCCTCAAAATGGGGGAGATGATAGAAAACGAAATTAAGACCGGTCAAATAGTGAGTTTTTCCGCATTAAAAGCCACCACACAAGCGATTCAAGGTGGATCTGGCGCATTTGGAGGTAAAAAGAAGAAAGAGAATGTGGCAACTGTCGTAGCTGGAACCCATCCCTATCCCAAAAGACCACCTCGCCCCTATCCCCAATCCCAAGCCCAAGTCTACACCCAAGCTCTATATATTCCTTCCCACCATTACTACCCTCCACAAAACCCTTTATATTCTATTCCACCGCCACCATTCCCAGTATATAGCGCGCAGCCATATGCCCAAACCCCTTCTTACCCGTAATGGCGTGCGCAAGCTCCACAAAATCGCCCATTCGCTCCACCAAATTACCAAAACCCTTTTAGACCCAGTTTTTAGCCTAGGCCCGACTATAAGAAGGAGAAGGTGGTCAAAAATCAATTCACACCTCTTGGAGAGTCATATGCTAGCCTGTTTGATAGGTTGAGAAAGTTGAAGGTTTTAAGCTCAATTCAAGAAAGGCTTTCAAATTCATCGCCGAGGAATCTCGACTATTCTTTAAGGTGTGCGTACTATTTTGATATGCCAAGCCATGATATCGAGAAATACTGGCATTTAAAGAGAGCTGTCCAAGATTTAATTGACACAAATCAGATTCTGGTCCAGGCCTCGGAGGGCCCAAACATTAACCAAAATCCATTGCCAGCCCATACTGAAGCCAATATATTAGAATTGATATATGATGGGAAAGGGTCTTCGAGGGGTTATAAGCCTATTGTCAAGATACAGACTGCTGAGGAGAAATCGGTGAATGTAGCAGAGTCTTTGAAAGCAATGTCATTAAGCCAGGAAGGAATGAAGGAAGATAAAGCCCAAGAAAGTACAAAGAAACCCCTGATAACAGTCCAGGGTGCCGGAAGGTATGTTGATTTAAGTCAGGATAAACCTAAGTTGACGGTGGTGGGAGCTCTGAGTCAGCCCATCTTGACGGTGAAAGGAGCACTGGCAGCGCCTATTATCCTCAAATCGGTGACCCAACCTCCGATAGTTGATACGAAAAGAGTTCCCTGGAATTATGGGCGGACTGTGATGACCTATCATGGGAAAGAAGTTGTGGAAGATGTAGATGAGGTAAGGGGTTTGACTAGGTCAGGAAGATGCTTCATGCTTAAAAGCTTAAGAAAGTCCCAGCCAACGGTGAGTTGACCGTCATCTATCAAAAAGCCTATCACCGAGGAAGAAGCCGAAGAATTTTTGAAAAAGATGAAATTGCCAGAGTATTCAATATTAAACCAGTTAAAGAAAACCCCTGCTCAAATTTCTCTTTTATCTTTGCTGCTGCACTCCAAGGAGCATCGTGATGTTTTACTGAAGGTATTAAATGAAGCATATGTTCCAAAGGATATTACAATCAACCAACTTGAGAAAATGATTGGAAAAATCTTTGAGGTCAATCGGATCAGCTTTTCTAACGATGAATTGCCTGTTGAAAGTACAGGGCATAACCGGGGCCTTTACATTACAGTGAAATGTGAAGATTTCTATGTCACTCATGTTATGATTGATGGAGGTTCAGGTGCAAATATTTTCCCTATTTCTACTTTGCAAAAGTTGAATATTGGTGCTGACAGGATCAGGCCCAACAATGTATGTGTTAGGGCTTTCGATGGTGCAAAATCAAATTCCATTGGCGAAATAAAACTAATGTTGACCATAGGGCCTGTTGAGTTTGCCATAGAGTTTCAAGTATTAAATGTAGACTCCTCTTATAATCTGTTATTGGGAAGGCCATGGATCCACAAGGCCAAGGCGGTTGCATCTACACTGCACCAAATGATTAAGTTTGAGCATGACAGGCAAGAAGTAGTTATTCATGGTGAAGGAGATTTGTCAGCCTACGAAGATTCTCCCTTGTCTCTTATTGAAGCAAATAACGTGGAGG
>NW_025864929.1:0-2676 GCF_002878395.1 Capsicum annuum
CTAATCCTAACTAATGTCGTCTTTGATGAGCATGTTCTTTCAGATAATAGTGGTAGGTTTGCAGCACTCTGGCTAGTCACCCATACTTCACTAGATCCAAAGCAAAGCTTGCCATGGCTAGTAGGGAGATTGAAAATTCGCTCATTGACCCGGATCAGGATCACAGAGAAGAAAGTTCTGAACACAATGATAAGGTAGTAAGGCTCAGGCAACAATTGATAGATTTACACCGGGGCATGGGCCAGCGGAATGCCTCTTCCCCCGCTCCCTGAAGGTCTTGGGAATATCTCTAATCGCCCACCGCTCTCTCAGGCGCAATTCTCTGCTCCTACTGAGTCACCTGAGCACGCGCTCGGATTCACTCCGCGACATTATTAGCCTGGCAGTTCTAGTGTGCCCTTGGCAACTCCCCAATCAGGACCAGCTGCTCAGCCAGCGCCACCGATCACACCGGTATTCGTGGCTCCGCCACCACATGAAACTCCCATATATGTTGTGCGTCCCACAATGAGGCTTCCTAGGTCTGCCAGTGAGCCAGTACTGAAGGTTTCAGATAGTCAGTATTATGCCCCGGAGCCTACTTTGCAAATGAATGAATCGTATGGGTACACTCAACCGTCTGCATTTCCATTTGATACGGAGAAACCTGTCGCAGCAGAGGAATAGGATATCATAGCCCGGAAATTGAAAAGTTTAGAATAGGCTATGAGGAATTTGCAAGGAATCGGAGATTATAGGAGTGTTTCCTATAAATATCTTTGCATATTCCCATACATCAACCTTCCCCCCGATTTTAAGATGCCTAAGTTCGAGAAGTATGCAGGACAAGGTGATCCCATGGCACACTTAAGATGTTATTGCAACCAGTTGAAGGCTGCAGGAGGAAAGAAAGAACTGCTCATGGCCTTCTTTGGCGAGAGTCTTTCAGATCTGGCCTTAGAATGGTTTATCGATCGAGACATCGATAAATGGAACAGCTGGGATGATTTAGCTTCTGAATTTGTTCAACAATTTTAGTATAACATCGACCTGATTCCAGATGAAAAATCCTTGGTCAACATGAAGAAAAAGAGCACTAAAGGTTTTAGGGAATATGTGATAAGGTGGCGTGTACAGGCCGCCAGGGTAAAGCCTCCAATGAAAGAAAGTAAGTTGGTAGAAGTTTTCATTCAGGCGCAGGATGAGACCTATTTTCAACATTTACTTCCGGCAATGGGAAAGTCTTTTATGAAAGTCCTTAAAATGGGGGAGATGATAGAGGATGGAATTAAGACCGGCTGAATAGTGAGTTTTGCCGCATTAAAAGCCACCATACAAGCGATTCAAGGTGGATCTGGTGCATTTGGAGGTAAAAAAAGAAAGAGAACGTGGCGACTGTCGTAGCTGGAACCTATTCCTATTCCAAAAGACTACCTCGCCCCTATCCCCAATCCCAAGCCCGAGTCTACGCCCAAGCTCCATATATTCCTCCCCACCATTACTACCCTCCATAAAACCCTTTATATTTTATTCCACCACCACCGTACCCAGTATATAGCACGCAGCCATATGCCCAAACCCTTTCTTACCCGCAGTGGCGCCCGCAAGCTCCACAAAATCGCCCATTCGCTCCACCAAATTACCAAAACCTCTCCAGACCCAGCTTTCAGTCTAGGCCCGAGTATAAAAAAGAGAAGGCGGTCAAAAATCAATTCACACCTCTTGGGGAGTCATATGCTAGCTAGTTTGACAGGTTGAGAAAGTTGAAGGTTTTGAGCCCAATTTAAGGAAGGCTTTCAAATCCACCGCCAAGAAATCTCGATTATTCTTTAAGGTGTGCGTACTGTTCTGATATACCAGGCCATGATATTGAGAAATACTGGTATCTAAAGAGAGTTGTCCAAGATTTAATTGACACAAATCAGATGCTGGTCCAGGCCCCGGAGGGTCCAAACATTAACCAGAATCCACTGCCAACCCATGCTGAAGCCAATATGTTAGAATTGATGTATAATGGGAAAGAATATTCGAGGGTTTATAAGCCTATTATTAAGATACAGACCATTGAGGAGAAATCGATAAATGTAGCGGAGTCTTTGAAAGCAATGTCATTAAATCGGGAAGGAATGAGGGAAGATAAAGCCCAAGAAAGCACAAAGAAACCCCTGATCACAGTACAAGGTGCCATAAGGTATGTTGATTCAAGTCAGGATAAACCTAAGTTAATGGTAGTGGGAGCTCTAAGTCAGCCCATCTTGACGGTGAAAGGAGCACTGGCAGCGCCTATTGTCCTCAAACCGGTGACCCAACCTCCGATAGTTGATACGAAAAGGGTTCCCTGGAATTATGGGCATATTGTGATGACCTATCACGGGAAAGAAGTTGTGGAAGATGTAAATGAGGTAAGGGGTTTGACTAGGTTAGGAAGATGCTTCGTGCCTGAAAGCTTAAGAAAGTCCCAGCCAACGGTGAGTGGACCGTCATCTATCAAAAAGCCTATCACCGAAGAAGAAGCTGAAGAATTTTTTAAAAAGATGAAATTACCAGAGTATTCAATATTAGACCAGTTCAAGAAAATCCCTGCTCAAATTTCCCTTTTATCTTTGTTGTTGCACTCCAAGGAGCATCGTGATGTTTTACTAAAGGTATCAAATGAAGCATATATTCCAAGGGAGATTACAATCAACCAACTTGAGA
>NW_025864930.1:0-1417 GCF_002878395.1 Capsicum annuum
AACTTGCAAAAGGAAACTGGAAAGATTATTTTTTGTAACCATTGTTCTTCTATAACGGAAAACTTCAAAACACTAAATGCCCAAAAGGAGTCACTCCTCATGGAAAACACTAGATTGATCAAACACATACAAATGTTAGAAACAAAACTCAGACAGCAGACTTCAGTAAGCAAAACTGATGCACAAACTCAGACCCCAACTCAGAGTTCTCCATCTCCTCAAAAAATGGATGAGAAGGGTGTGCATTTCCCAATAAATGCTCAGAAATCCACTGTATCGGATGTTGGTACAGCTAGTCCGATTCAAACGGTGATCGGTAAAGATAAATCAAATCCGTTCATGGCTGTCACTTTGCCAAAAAGTGAAGATGAAGGCTTCTCTTCATCAAAAACTAAAATAAGATCTGGACATAAGACTTCAAAAAATACTTTAATATCCAAGAAAAAAAGTGAGACAATAATTAAATAGATACTAGACAGATTTTTTAGTAACCAAACACCAGACAAATATATGGATGGACTACCAGACGAACAGCCGGATAGCGCTGTACCAGAAATAAATAATACAGATAATAATTCTGCAAGATCAAATGAAGAAGATAGCATATCACAATTCCAGGATGCCCAGGATCCATATGAAGACGACGACTCAGGCATGAGCTTCGACTCCATAGCCCTGCACAACTTGGATATGTAAAGATACTCTACAGCTGTAAAGATACTCTACAGTTGTCTCAGTTTGTATTATTAGCTAGTATGGTCAGGTGGGGATGCCCACTTTATGTCTTGTAATAGTCCGAGTCAGTCAGAGTGCTTCCTTTATCACTACTTTCTAAAAGAAAGAAAAACTGTTGAAGCACGCGTCAAAATAAGTTTTGAAAGAAAATAAATAACGCATGTGACGATGGGGCCCAAAGCGTACCCGACTTGCATTATTAAAGTTTTCTTTCTTATCCCTTATCTAAAAGTGTCGGCCAATTATGTTGCGGCCACGTAGTAGTTTTTAGAACCACTCCTTTATGTACATTCTGCCTATAAAAGGCACACATGTTGTAGTAAGCAATCAGAATGAAATCACCCAACCTCCAAATTCCCTTAAAATGTTTAAAACCTTTCGTCCCAAAAAACTTGTCTAACCCAGTGTTTCCTGTATAAACTTTGTAACATCGTGGTTTAATTAAAGCTTCAAGTTTTTTCTATTCGATCTTTAGGGGGTTTCCAAAAGGGAAACCTCTCTCCTAGTTACTTCATGTAAGTTCTTATTTCCATATTTTCCCCATAAAAATATTTATATTCATGTTCTTATATGTATGTTTTAAATAGTTTTTGCAGAACCATGTAAATTAAATTGTCTATAAAATTCTTACCCTTAGTATATGGTTAGCCTCTTAATTTCTTAATACCGACAATGGATTAAC
>NW_025864931.1:0-1077 GCF_002878395.1 Capsicum annuum
AAAAACAAAGAAGGTTATAAAGAAGCTGTTGGCGCTATGTTTACGAAATTTAAAAAATATTTTTCCCGATTCCCCCTATCTACTTGGTTGGTGTTATGCTAAATCCTTACATGAAATATAATAATATGTGCCACTTTAGTACTCTTATTTATAGTAACTTAGAAATAAATACTAACCATGATTCTGAACAAGTACAACCTGATTTGTGGACAGCTACGACTGATGCAAAGGATTACATAGAAAAATTATATAATCACTATGCTGATTTATTTTATTTAGCCGTACCTACAAATATCACTCCAATTGTCGCTCCTCATCCTCCCGAGGAGCCATCATCTTCTAAAAGGCCGGCACATAGTAGTTTTGCTGATTCATTTTATGATTTAAACTGTTGGAACAGTGTTGATAAGAGAATTTACACATCAACTTATCGGGAAGAGCTGAAATATTATCTTCGGACGGCACCAGAGGATCGCAAACAATGGATCAACACGTTGGATTGGTGGAGGAGTAATGAAACACAATATCATGTGCTTTCAAGATTAGCTAGAGATATCTTGAATGTTCCAATGTCAACCGTTGCATTAGAGAGCGTCTTTAGTCAGGGACGACAGCAGCTTGGAGACAACCGACACTCATTGGGAAGCAATGCAATGAATGTTCTAGTTTGTATCAGAGATTGGATTAGAGCGGAAAGAAGAAACCAAGGAATGGAACCAGAGTCGAGCGACAAGCTAAAACTTGAAGAAATTATGACTTCACGGGAGAACTCAACAGAATCAAGTCCAATGCATGGTTTTGCTCCCGTTGACTTCGATTATCCTATGCAAGTTCCCATTAATATTAACATGAATGAGTTGGAAAAAATGATGCATAATTTGTAGATTTTTCATTCATGTAAATTATAAATTTTGGATCATTTTGCAATCAATAAAATTTTCCAAATTCATTCACTCCTTAGTCCTTGCTTTCTATATTTTTTCATTTAACGATTTAAAATTTTAAATTGAATTTCTAGTTTTCTACTTTAAATTAAAAACTTACTTCTAATATATTATTAATTTACTACCAAATATT
>NW_025864932.1:0-1181 GCF_002878395.1 Capsicum annuum
AATATTTAGTTGCAATTAATTAAGATAATTTTTTATTTTGTCATAATTTATGTTGCACCGATAAAATTTTGAGAGTTGAATAGAACTTTTATCTATTTTTGAAAAAGTATTTTAACTTGTTAATTATTGTGACTTATAATGATCTACATTCTACGATATGAGATACTTGGCAGAGATTAAGGTTATAAGGTTATAAAGTTGTTTACTAATATAAGGTTATAGGGTTAAACGGTGGTCGTTAAGGTTAGAAGGTTATAACCTGCACCATGTTTGCACATTGACTTGGTAAGTTTTCTCAATCCATTTTGCCTCTAGTCTCTTTATATATTTCCAGCTCTCTCGACAAATAACTTGAGAGCCTTCTTATCAGTTTCTACATCTTAAGTGTACCAAATTCTGAAAACCCCCATCATATGGATTTTTAAAAAGAATAGTAGTGAAGGGTCAACTATCGATATAAGGTACTACGACATGATGTCTTGTAACAGCTACTACCTCCTCTACATTGTTTTTAAATTCTTTCGCGAGAATTAAAACATAAATGGACCATATAACTCATAGAGACAAGCATGAAGCTCTGCTGCCCTCCGTCATAAAAGTTTCAAAATGAGAACCTTGTAAATAAAACATGAAATAGTAATAGCTGAAAGAACAGGCAATTGACTTGGAGAGAATTACCTTCTGTAATTTCAGATTCATCAATTTCGTCTTCTTCTTCTTTTTGAGCCACCGTGATGCTCTCCATGCTGTCCACTTTCTGTTGATGGCTTTGAGCATTCTTGGCAGTGTCACACCCCTTTTTTTACTCCGAAAAGATTCGATTTTACACTTCGAAAGCATTTTTATTATCAAAGTGACCAAAAATGAAAATTTGTTTCGAAAAGGATTATTTATATTCAAACTTTAGAGTCGCCACTTGGCATAATCCGGTGTGCCAAGTCACCTTTGGAAAACCATTTACAAAATGATTTTGACTCTGTAAAACTGATCCGCGAACAGAGATTCCGACTAAGGAATTCTGTTGACCGAGAGGAAGGTGTTAGGCACCCCTTGGTCCCGTGGTTCGACCACGGTTGCTTGGTGGAGAGTATCGGCTAATTAGACACCACAAATGTATAAACCACACAACGAACGTAAACAAACATCAAACAACAATCCAAAAACAAAAATATTAATGTCCA
>NW_025864933.1:0-1282 GCF_002878395.1 Capsicum annuum
TCTTCTAGAAGTTGTAGGACTTCATCATTGTTGGTGTCTTGGCTTTCTATATCGTGCAAAGCCTTTTTCAATCTTTCTTTGAGCGCCTGTTTATTCTATGAGACGCCTGCTGAAGATGCTGGTGTTCTCCCCTTGTCGGGAGTTTTAGGAGCTGCTGGCTTGGGAGTCCAGCCTTTAACCTTTATCTCTTTAGACAGATATGTAATTCGGTCTTGTTCTCCTTTGGCAAAATTCCAGGAGATGATATAAGATACTCGCTTCTTAATAAAGAATTTACACATTTGAATGTGCTCTGGAAGGGTTAAGCATCCTTCATTCACGTAAAATTCTGCGAGACGGCTAAGAAATTGTTGGGGAAGAATTTCCTTGATTCCTCTGAAGCATCCCCACCACTCATAAAACCATCTAGGTATAATGGTATTTATCATAGCAGGACAATACTTAACAAACCAGGTATGTCCTGGTCGAACATAGAGGAAATTGAACCATGCAGACTTATAGTCGTACCAGTTGTATGTCTGAGGCCTATGTGGCATCAATAAGGCAATAGGGGTATGCAGGTGATCCGCAAACCAATTAAACGGGGTTAGTACCCTTTTGATGGTAAACCTTGAATAATCAATGAATTCGGGATTCCGTTCATTCATAGAATGCTCGACTTTGATGGAATCCGTGTCGACTAGAATGGCTTCATAAAATTGCCGGGTTTTGAGTGGACTCTCGGTATCCACAAAGTTTTTGTCATTGTAGACTGGTTTAATAAGTTGTTCAAGAGGGTACCCCTCGTATTCCTTGTCTAAGGCGATAATAGGTATTACCTGGGTGGTAACGAATTTGAATTCTTCTTTGGCGGGGGAAGTCGGTGCTGTTTTAGTTATTGCAGGATCAACAGCCTGTGCAAAAGATTCTGGAGTCTTCATGGTATAGCTCTGTTTCAATTGTACCGATGAACTAGAAGATGACCCTTTATCAAAGGGTTTGTTGGTCTTAAGGTCTACCAATTTAGATGGCATTGGTGGAGGAAGCTTTGGCAATTCTGCTAGCTGCATACTTGTTCCGGAACGGTGAATGTAGTTCCATTTTTAATTCAGGCCTCTGTGGGACTGATGGCCTCAGGGGAGCTGATGCTGTTGGTGATGAATCGAATGGTCTAGCCATTTTAGTTTGATCTGGTTGTTTGGCTGAGATCTTTCCCAGCGTTGTGGGTCTCATTGTGGCCCTGTAAAAATTCTCTTGTTAGGAAATCGGGAAGGGAATTATTTTCTCCTTTAATAAATTCAAT
>NW_025864934.1:0-2755 GCF_002878395.1 Capsicum annuum
ATTCCACTATCAGATAACATACAACAAATGGACAACCCTTTGCAACAGATGACTATATCAGTTTGTTTTTCCTTTAGCTGTGGCGTCTGTTGCAACTTGCTAGTCATCTGTTTATTCAATTTCATCGAGAGCAATCATTTTTCTAAACACTTCTTGGTCAAATTCAATTTTTGCTCTTGGATTGCTTTTTTTTTTTTCTTTGCATCCTTCAATCAAACTAAATTTTTGCTATTGGATTGAGGGAAAAAGTTGAATTTGTAGGTCAACTTAAAGGATGCAAAGAAAAAAAGAGAAGTAGTCCAAAGCAAAAATCGAGTTTGGCCAAGAAGTGTTTAGAAAAATCTATTGCTCTCGATGAAATTGAATAAACAGATGATTAGGAAGTTGCAACAGACGCCACAGCTGATGGAAAAGCAAACTGATATATACATCTGTTGCAACAGATTGTCCATATTGTAAGTTATATGACAGGTGAAATATATTTTGCAACAGATTATCAATCTGTTTCTTTTGGAAATACAACAAAAAGATAAATGTTGTATTTAAATTTAAGTAACACACACAACACATAAATCTCGGACAACTTTGCGTCAGATGTAGAGTCTGTTGCGTCAAATATGGAGTCTGATGCAATAGATATGGAGTCTGTTGGAATACATAGCAGCCTTGCTGGTGGTTTGATTTGTTCCATATGTTGCTCCGTCTGTTGCAACATCAACAACAGCATAAACTACAAACAACAAATAAAAAACATCAACAACAAAGAAAACGACATCATTTGTTCCAACAACATCATCAACTACAAAGAAGCATACATCCTATGTTCCAACACCATCAACAACAAGGAACGGACCTACGTGGAGTCCTCCGAATGCGCGAGCACAGACTGAACTTGTATCAAACTTTATATATGTATGTGGAAATAAAGAAAAAAATGTATATAATCTAATCAGTGATCACCCATAGTAAGAGTTTTTTGGTTAGCCTAGTTGGTTTTTATGTGTGCTTAAGGCTATTTATTTCTTTTGGTCTTCAGTTCAATTCCCACTCAACACATATTTTTTAAATTTTGGTAACCAACTCTTCTCTTCTTATTCACTTTAAACTTTTTATTTTTTTCTCCCTTACTCCTTGTGTTGATTGTTCGGACTCCACTATTTTTAAGCTAAGAAGCACCCACCATCTAAACCACACCACACTGCAAGTTCCAACAATGTCAAACCCACCAACAACACCACACCACAAGTTCCAATAATGCCAGCCCCACCAACAACATCAATAACAGCATCAACAACAAAGAAACAAATAAAATACATACAAAAATGATACTGCCAACAAGGCTTTTAAACTTCTCCCAACAGATGACTTTTTTTTGCATCTAATAATAAAAATTCTCGGTATGTTTATTCAACAATTAAAAGTTCCTTCAAATTTTTTAAATAAATATGATATGAGAAAATGGTAATTAAATAAACAAAATTATGTAAATAAAGTTGCAAGAAGAAGACGAGAATGAAAGAGCAATAGTGAATCATATCATACAATGTCAAAAGGGGGTCAAAACAGTAATTTCAGTCAAGGAATATAAGATATGGATATCGATCGGCTTAGATCCGAACAAAAATTTTTGAGAAAGAGGAGAGAAAAAAATGGTTGTGATAACCCTAAAGAGGATAGAAAGAAAAAAAATGAGAGATTTAGGGCTGAAGGGAGGAGGGGAGAGATGAGATAATTCTAATTTCTACATGTACTACCCTTAATATTAAATGACTAAACAAAGTGTATTTATTCAAATTTATATTTACAAAGCATATTATAAGGTTAATTTGGTAGTAAAATAAATCCCTAGTTAATATTTTCTTGATAGGAGTGCCAAGTCAATATGAAAAGGAAGAAGTATTAGGGGTTTCAATATTCATTAATTAATATTCACTAAAAATTTGAGGGGCACGAGGAAGAAAACGGGTGACATTGAAAAGAAAGGACAAGACTACTCAATGAGATTTTTGAAGTTATCCTAGAAACATTTTTTACTGCTTTTAGTAGTAGTACTACTTTATCTACTAGGACAGTAGCTTGCTTTAAAATTAAAAGAAAAACAAGAATTTTTAAACAGATATGTCCTCTGTTGCAATAGATTTAGATATCTGTTTTAGAAATCCCAACAGCTCAGTCATCTATGACAACACATGGAAATGTCATTTGATAACTAAATCAGAAACGTCATCTGTTACAACAGATATCAATATCTGTTTAAAAATTTCCAATACCTCAGTCATCCGTCATAACAGATGCAAATGTCTATTTGATAATAAATAAGAAATGTCATCTGTTGCAACAAATATTGTTATCTGTTTGAAATTCTCCAACAGCTCAGTTGTTTATTGCAACAAATTTCATTGCAATTGATTTAGGATGAACTAGAGATGGAAGAATGAGCTCCTCATTAATTTAATGTTAAGATTAATAATAGTACCTACATTGATCTAGATGGAATTAGGGATGGATGAATAAGCACAAAGGGTCAACTACAGCTTCAATTGAGTTTTTTGGCAATTGCATGATGAGGCGGTACTGCATTCCTCCCGACAAGAGTCATTGATCGATCACTCTAAGACGAACCGATTCTTACAACCTCGTATGTTCAACTAATACCTTAATTGAATAATCTGGGACTAGGGGTGAGTTCTCATAGGGTCAACTATAACTTCAATTGAGTCTTTCGCACGATCGATCACTCTGAGCCGAACCAATT
>NW_025864935.1:0-2974 GCF_002878395.1 Capsicum annuum
CCCTGAGTGCTGAGGTACTACCCCTCCATTCTAGGACAACTTCATTTAAAAACTAAAATCAGACAATTCTATTTGTGTAGTCAACTAATGCATAGAATAAATAAAGCCAATCCATGCCGAGAATGATATCAAAATCTATCATTTCTAATTTTACTAAATCTGCTGAAGTGACTATCTGAGATACCATAATTGGACAGTTCCTGTATACCTATCGGGATATGACAAATTTACCCACTAGGGTAGAGATTAAGAAAAGGTCTACTAGAATTGTAGGACTGACTCTAAAGTCAACAGCTATATAAGGAGTTATAAAGTACAAAGAAGCTACTAGATCTAGCAAAGCATAAACATGAAAATGATAAAATTTTAACGTACCTGTGACTACATCAGGAGAACTCTCCTAATGCTGTCGGGACTGAAGTGCATAGAGTGTGTTTGGGCCTTGCCCATTGGTGGCAATGGAAGTGGAACCCTGCTGATTCAGGCAATCGAACTGAGCTGGGGGATGATTATGCTAACTGTGCAAACCTACCTGAGGGTACTGTTTGACCCTGTAGCATGGCTTGCCACATTTAAAACATACATCGTTGCCAGCTCTGTAGACACCCTGATGATTTCTGCTACACTTCTGGTAGAGAGGGTTTATTTGGGCACTACTAATACTACCATGGGGTTTAGGTCTTGATACCTTATATCTATTGCTATCTTTAAATTTTAGCACTAGAGCACTGGCTGAGGATGGAGATGGATTGAAGATTTTGGGTATAACTAAGGATGATTACAACCCCCTGACTTAGGTTGGGTAAAGTTAAAGCTACCTCTTTTAGCTCTCTTATTCTCCCTCTCCTTCTCCTTATTCTTAGCCTTTTCTATCTGCTGAGCATGGACCATGAGCCTGGATATGTCCATTCCTTAATTAATATTATGGTCCTACACTCCTTGACCATACTGTTAGACATACCAGATATAAACTTACTCATCTTAGATCTTCTATCTACTACCACATAAGGGGCATATCTGGTTAACTGAGTAAATTTGAGAGAATATTCTTGTACTATCATGACACCCTGCTTTATATTAAGAAACTCTAAAACCTTCATTTTCCTTAGTTCTAGCGAGAAGAACCTATCCAGAAAAGCAATAGAAAACTCCTCCCCTTTTATGGGCCCTGTATCTGCGGTCTTCTCTGTTTTTCACTATTTAAACCAAGAGTGATCCACATCCTATAACTCATATACGGCAAACTTAGCACTCTCACTAGCAGTCACCCCCATAATATTTGTAACCTTTTGCACCTAATCAAGAAATTCATGTGGGTCCTTATCTGACTTCGACCCAATAAAAGAGAGAGGGTTTATTAGGGTGAAATCTCAAATTCTTGCTGCAGTAGTATTGGCCAGAATGCTAGTTAGGTGTTCATTCAAGGCTGCCACTAAATTGGCTAGAGTAGTGAAAGCTGCTCTAAATTTCGTATCGGAGAATGCTCATCCAGAGGATCTGGCTGGATGGGCTGAGGGGTTGGCTGATTTCCTATTTTTCTTCCATTATTCTTGGAAGGTATGTTCTATAAATAGAACTGAGAAAAGGATTATGCTGAGAGTTTCATTTAAGTTTATGCTCACTCGCACGATATAAATACTAAAAAAGGGAAACTTTTCCTAAAATATCTCATAGTGTTCTGTCTATAAGTGTAGCGCGCTACACACCCATGCATATGATACTACTAAATATGGCTTGTAGACTTTCTAGGACTGTTGAATCTTAGGCTTTGATACCAAGTTTGTAATACCTCAAGTCTGTGCCCCGGATGCTACACGTTGCTAGCGACCCCAAAGGACCACCAGCTAACCCATGGCCGATACCTATTATGAGTACTATATAATATAATAATATAATAGCAACCTATCTAAAATAAATATGGAAGTGAGGATGTAAATATCATAAGGTTCATAACTAAAAACCAATACTAAATACTGAAAGATATGTCTGAAATACTCTAGTCTGAAAGCCTCTAGCTGTTTGAATTTTGGAGTTAATGGGACATGCCCCCAACTAACTTCGACTACTGAAAATTACACGTAAATACTAAAATAATACTCTGTCCTTAAACTATGAGGACTCACCACTAAATCTACTATTGGTAGGCTGGGCTTCTAAGTACGATTAGGAGCCCATGTATCTGAACCTATTTTATAAGACATCATAGGGCAAAATAAAGGTATGCATCTATACTTTGAATGTACTGGTATATTAAGTGAGGCAGGATGATATGCATGGGTTCATGTGTATGAATGATTATTAACTGAGTAACATAAACATAACTGAATGAGAGAATATGCATAAATACATAAACTGTAACTGAGATCATGTTAACACTATTTACTGAGTTTTGAATACAGATTAACTAATATCTGATTTTACTGATACTGTAATACTGATAACTGAGTAACTATTTTTGACAATCCTTATTGATAACAGGGTGACTGTTTCTGATAGTCCTAATTCTATAGAACTAAAATAAGTTCTCTACTGAGCTGGGTGACTATATCTAATAGTCCTAATTCTATAAAACTAAACTGAGTTCTGTACTGAGACTGAAACTAAAACTAAAACTGTGTAATGTAATTATCTAACCTACATGCCTCTCTCTAAATGGATTGGGGTACAACCTGTAACTCTAGTTGGAAGGGTGCCAGTACTGTGCCACGATTAAAGACAAGTTGTAAGTTAACCCTCTTTGAGAGGAAACTCTTTCGTCAACCCTCGCTAGTAGAAAAACTCATATGAGATGTATCAACCCTAGTTTAGCAGGAAGATATCTCAACCTATGCTGGCTACGTAGTTCTGTAACACAGGGATTTCTTCTAAGGGTCAAACCCTATACTGGCAGGAATGCCCCCATCCCTGGGTTTGCTCGGTGCTGAATCCTACTCCAAACTGAATAGACACTAAAATGATTTCTAGTTCATACTAG
>NW_025864936.1:0-2730 GCF_002878395.1 Capsicum annuum
CGTTGATGTTGAATATTTGAGATATTTTGAATGATTTGACCTTTAGGACTTAATGGAGTTGTTTTGAACTCGAGTGTGAAAGAAATCCACAACGTGGTTGATTTTGATAGATGGGAAGCATGATGGTTCCCAATGTATATTTATATATTACTGAAATTATTTTGTTGTGGATTGTCTTTGAAATGATCTGAGCTAAGTTCGGGAGAAATCTTTAGCACCGAGTGGGAGGTGTGAAGCGACCTTACTTCCCTAAAACTACATGCCTCCATAGGAGTGACTCTGAGGCTGATTTATATAGTGATCACTAGTTTGTGTGGATTTAATATCGATAGTCCTACTCCAATGGCAAGGATTGCATGGCTCTCCCCAATGTGGGTTGTACGTTGGACTCCATGTAGCTCACATGGTTTATGTCGGTTATAGGATCTCCCAGTGTGTGTGTGTTTCCTTGTGTCTATGGTGAATGGTGAAGTGATTTGAAAGTGGAATTGCAAAAGTTATTCTTTCAAAAGATTTAAATGATATTTACATTATGAGAATGGATATTCTTGATGAACTGAAAGTGATTTACAAATTATATGATGACTCACATGTGTTATTGTACTTATTTCATCCTCTCATTATTATGATGATTTTCTTCGGGCTATGTGAGTCTTTCATACATCTTGCATATTTCTTATAAATATTTATGATGATGACGTTTATACAACTGCATACACCCCCATATACTCGGTTCCTTTCTATGGTACTGGCCCATATCTTCGAATGTGGGCTATATTTTCTCAGAATATAGGTTCAGGTGCTATATACCAGGTTCAACAATGCTTCTTTGGGAATGCTGTTCTACATCCTCTGTTATGGTGAGTCCTCATGTTTCGAGGACGTGATATCTGATGTTGGTTTCACGGAATTATTTACATTTGATAACTGAGTATGAGTTAGTTGGGGCATGTCTCAATGGCTCGCTGGTTTTATTAATTTTCTTAGAGGCTTGTCAAACTAGTATAGATGTTGGGAGTTAACTAATAAGTCGTATTTTGTTATCTTTCTTAAATTCTTATTCTTGGATGATGATTACTCTATTGATATTTGAGGGTTATTTATGAAAACCCCATTGATTTGTGTTGAACTGAATGAAAATGACTCAAAGGGTAAGCTTGGGGCTCCTCATAGCCTCAAGCACCGTGTGATGCTCCGGGACATATTTTTCGGGGAGTTACAAACTTGGTATCAGAGCCTAAGGTTTTAAGGTGTCCTAGGGAGTCTAACAAGCCGCGTTAAGTAGAGTCTTAATTATCGGTGTGTAGCGCGCCACATCTATGTGCAAGAGGCTATTAGACGTTTTAGGAAAAATTGTAATTCTTTCTTTCAGAAGTCTATTGTGCTTAAAGTGTCTCTCTATGCTATTGATTCGTGCTCTCTTCTTTTAGAAATATGCCTCCACGTTGAGCGAGAAGAAATAATTATGGTCAGCAGCCTCAACCCGCCGACCCATTGAATGAAAATGTGTCTCATGCTGAATTTTGGGCAGCCTTTCAGGCGCTGGCCCAAGCTATTTCTGCAAATGTTCAAGCCAACCTAGCCCCGGCTCCATAGCAGCAGGGAGGTGATTCAGCTGCTGCCAGGATCCGTTACTTCATACGGATAAATCCATCAGAATTCTATGAGTCCAAGTCTGATGAGGATCCTCGGTTGTTTTTAGAGGAGGTACGAAAGATTACTTAGGTGATGTATGTATATGAGGAACATAGTATGGAGTTGGCTGCGTATAGGTTGAAAGACCTCGCTTATGACTGGGTTGTTGCTTGGAGGAAAGGTAGAGGTAAGGAAGCTATCCCTATGACTTGGCAAGAGTTCCAGGATGCATTCCTGGATAAGTTTTTCCCTTTGGAGATGAGGGAGGTGAAGGTGGAAGAGTTTATGAACATGTGATAGGGCTCTATGACTGTTAGGGAGT
Source organism: Capsicum annuum (assembly GCF_002878395.1). Taxonomy (NCBI): domain Eukaryota; kingdom Viridiplantae; phylum Streptophyta; class Magnoliopsida; order Solanales; family Solanaceae; genus Capsicum; species Capsicum annuum. The sequence goes on from NW_025864936.1 coordinate 1,958, forward strand.
ACTGTCTAAAGTTCAATCAGTTGGCCAAGTATGCTCCTAACTAAGTGGCTGATAATCGGGCTAGTATGAGTAAGTTTATGACTAGAGTGTCTAGTTTTGTTGTTAAGGAGTGTAGGTCTGCAATGCTGAATAGTCAAATAAATCTTTCTAGGCTGATGACTCATGCCCAACAGATTGAGGCAGACAAGATTAAGGAGAGAGATAGAATGAGAGAGAATAAGAGAGCTAGGTCCAAGCAACACAGATAGGGTCAGACTAGATCGCAGGGAGGGAGTCGTCCTCTGTATAAGGATTGTTCATCTATGTCGGCACCATCACCTGCTAGTGCTCCCATGCCTAGAGGTAGGCAGGAGCAAGGTAGCAGGTCATATGCATCCAGGTCCCAGTACAGTGCTGGCAGTAAGCCAAATCATCCCCTGTATCCTAAGTGTGGTAGGGCTCATTCGGGTGAGTGTTGGGGTGAGAAAAGGGGTTGTTTTCGGTGTGGTGACATGGGTCACAGAGTTAGAGATTGTCCACAGGATGGACAAGGGCATCGTGAATATCGCCCTCACACCCAGACTCAAACTGTTAGTGCTCCAATTCCAGCGACTCGCCCAGCCCCAGCTTAGGCTGCCTCTTCTAGCAATGCTGGCGGGTAGCGCCAGAATAGATTCTATGCTTTACCATCCCGCCAGGAATAGAAAGACTCTCCCGATGTTATTACTGGTATGCTTCGTATATTTTAGTTTGATGTGTATGCTTTGTTGGATCCTAGATCTAGTTTCTCATAT
>NW_025864937.1:0-1438 GCF_002878395.1 Capsicum annuum
GGCGTCGGTGCACAAAGAAGCTAATGGAACCAAGGCACCACGAGCACTATGCAGAAAGTATAGGCACCAATGCATCAAGGCACCAATATGGGAAACGGTGCACCAAGGCACCAATGGGCCCTAGGCACCGTGCACCATGAACCAATGGCCCTAAGGAAACATAGGCACTGGTATGCTAAGGAACCATGGGCCATGGGACCGTGCACCGTGCACCATGCACCATGGCCACAATGGCCACCTTGTGCACTGATACACCACACTCTAAGAACACGGATGCACCAACGAACCATGAGCACAATGGCTACCATGGAGAATGTGCTTGGCACCTGTGCAACCACTGTGAGCGCACTACGTATTCAACATCCGTGCACCATAACATCAAGCAGTCATGGTGTTCTTAGTTGTACATGTCTAGTATGATTCTCTTGCAAAATCATATCAACTCTGGACACTTGGTTTTTCTAAGCACATATAAAGGGGGTAGAGGTGTTGAAGGTACTTAAAGTGACTGTCGCTAGTTGGCATAGTCGCTCACTGGATATGTCAGTGCGCAGTGTGGTCAACATGCATGGTTATTCAGTGTGAGCCATTGGAGCTTGAAAAACCATATGAATGATGCTTTTTTGTGTGCTCGTGTAGGCTATCGATGGCGTCATTCATGATGGCATTGGTGGTGTTTGATTTTGGTTGAGGCAGTGCTTTTATGCGTGCTCCAAGTTTAGAAGGTACTCTAGGGAAAATATTTAGGCATTGTATGCATGGGGCCGAGCCAAATCTATGCCACGCATCATTGATTCATTTCTTTCATATGTAATGCTCCTTAGGAACGACGGTCGCACTCATCTCGTATCCGTCTATGCCCTTTTGGGTAGGCCAAACTCAAGCAATGCTGGCGTTTGAGAGGAATGTTACCTAGTTGATCCTATTAGTATTCATATGTTTGTCTCAAAGATTAAGCCAAGCGTATGTAAGTATGAACAAATTCAGATTGTGAAATTATGAATGGCTCAATAAATCAGTCATAGTTTGTTTGATGGTATCTACTACTCAAATAACCATAGTAATTCTAAAGCTAATACATGCAACAAAACTTGACTTCTAGAAGGGATACATTTATTAGATAAAAGGCCAATGCAGGATCTACCCGTTATTAAGATGTTTCATAATAACTCGATGGATCATACATCAATCTTGCTGGCGATGTATCATTCAAATTTCTTTCTTATCAACTTTTGATGGTAAGATAGTGTCCCACTGTTAAACCCCCAGTCTAAGGCATGAAGCTCGGCAAGTCATGTCAAGGTGCGATTTGGCCTTAACATAGGCTAAGACAAGCAATGTGATGTTGTGAAGGCTATGAGATGGAAAACAACTTATGATGACCAAGGTGTTGGAGTGTTGTCAAGGAACCTGTTAGACACCCAATCTAAGACATAAT
>NW_025864938.1:0-1150 GCF_002878395.1 Capsicum annuum
GTTGGGGTGAGAAGAGGGGCTATTTCCGGTGGGGTGACATGGGTCACAGAGTTAGAGATTGTCCACAGGATGGATAAGGGCGTCGTGACTATCGCCCTCAGACCTAGACTCAGACTGTTAGTGCTCCAGTTCTAGCGACTCGCCCAGCCCCAGCTCAGGGCACCTCTTCTAACAGTTGGCGGGCAGTGCCAGAATAGATTCTATGCTTTACCATCCCACCAGGAACAGGAGGACTTTTTCGATATTGTTACTAGTATGCTTCATATATTTCAGTTTGATGTGTATGCTTTGTTGGATCCCGGATCCAGTTTCTCACATGTTACACCTTTGATTACTGTGAATTTTGAAATGAGTCCTGAGATTATTCCTGAGCCTATCCTAGTTTCTACCCAGTGGGTGATTCGATTGTTGCCCAGAAAGTGTATAAAAAGTATCCTATTACCGTTCTTCATAGATTCTTGTTGGCTAATCTGATTGAGTTAGACATGGTAGATTTTGATGTGTTTCTGGGTATGGACTGGCTATATTCTTTTTATGCCTCTATTGATTGTTGGACCCGAGTGGTCAAGTTTTAATTTTTGGGTGCATCCGTGTTTGAGTGATCTAGGAATTCTGTGTCACCCAAGAGTCATTTTATCTCTTACCTCAAAGCTAGAAAGCTTATTTCCAAGGGGTGTATTTACTATTTAGTTAGAGTCAAAGACACTAAGTCTGAGACTCCAACTCTCCTGTCTGTTAACATCGTCAATGAGTTTTCTGATGTCTTTTTGGATGATCTCCCAGGGATACCTCCTGATAGAGAGATAGAGTTCAGGATGATCTTCTTACAGATACTCAGCCCCTTTCTATTTCTCCTGCAGAACTTAAGGAGTTGAAAGATCAACTCAAAGATCTACTAAATAAGGGTTTCATAAGGCCCAGTGTTTCTTCTTAGGGTGCTCCTGTGTTGTTTGTGAGAAAGAAAGATGGCTCTTTGTGTATGTGCATTGATTACCGCCAACTAAATAAAGTCACCATAAAAAATAATTACCCCTTTCCGAGAATAGATGATTTGTTTGACCAATTGCAAGGTGTAAGTTATTTCTCAAAGATAAACCTTCGTTCCGGCTATCATCAACTCAAAGTTAGGAAGTATGACATCCCAAAAACC
>NW_025864939.1:0-1117 GCF_002878395.1 Capsicum annuum
ACGTGTGATGATGTACATGATGGATGTCGATGCAGATGGCTTTAGGCCTAGTTTGAGGATAAATGTAGCTGAGAGGTCCTTGGAAGGACCGGTAAATTCATCAGAACCCCCATCCCCACCTCCACGCCCGGCAGTCGACGATGATTTCAGTGCTTATGAGTGATGGCGATGATCCTATTAATACGGAAAATGATTGTATGCATATGGGAGACGTTTCATCGGACTCACAAGACGATGATGAAGACCATGGAATGGGATCAGAACCAGGATATTTCTTCACCGAAGGAACCAATTTTTATATCGATAAAAAATTCGCCGACAAGAAAGAGCTCAAAATGCTACTAGACTCAGCAGCGGTGAGGCAGTGTTTTGATTATTGTTTGGAGAAGAACTGCTCCAAATTCTTGAAGGAGAATTCCAGTTCATTTATTCCAAAGCGCTTGGAAGTTGCCAGTTCATTTATTCTGAACTGGAAACCATCAAAGAAATAGAAAGAGGGAATGGAAGCCATGGCTTGTAATTTCCCTTATTCAAGATCTCAACTTGTAATTTCTAGTAGGGATTCAAATCCTACGTGTTAATGCTGCAAATGTATTGATTGGTTTATCACAATCTCAACCATAAGTTGCACTAACTATTCCAGAGTGCATTAGTCAAACTATTTATGTTAGCTGCTTAGGTTTTCTCTCGTGATCTTTTGAGAAGAGAGCCTTCTTTTCCAGGCATAAGGTATTCGATCTACTCATTTTATTATCTTGATAGATTGTTCTTCTTTGTTTACCATTCTTGATAATCATGTACTTCTCTCATGCTTTCTTAGTCTTCAAGTGCATATCATCTTTTTTCTTTTCTTTCATTTTCTGTACTTGCTTTATTTTCTAGGTTTTACCTCATCACAAATCACGATACTATTGTATCCTTTTTTATCTATGCATTTACATGTAAATTAAGAGATTTCTAGCCTTTTATCTGTCTCCCTGTTTGGCCCCTCACCTTCTCAGTGTATGCTTAGACGCATAGCTCCTAATCTCTCTCTCTCTCTCTCTCTCTTATTGCATATAAAGAAAGTTGGATTCCCATGACAATTTGAGACCATGTTAATGCATGACCTATAACT
>NW_025864940.1:0-1632 GCF_002878395.1 Capsicum annuum
TCAATATCTCAACTGGAGCTTTACAAAAGACACATGCAGCAAGACAGTCAATACCAAACTTTTGTAATCTGACAACAATGGGTAATCTTTGGTTTAGAGCTAGCCATAAGCAGAACTTGTGTTGTGGATGGATTGTAGGATGCGAAGTTAGGCATTTCCATTGTATTTTAGGAAACAATGGTCTCAGCATATTGTATATTTGCTTGATGCTGAATTTTGTTTTGTAGACCATACTCTGCAACCTGTTTCTTAAGCTACCCTGGACAGTGTTGATATTCAGTATGTACTGTCTTGCCTCAATGATTTTCCTTATCATCGATGTTGCATTTGTAGGAATAGGGCTGGTACTCAGCTCTTCTGATTTCATATAGTATATATGTACCCACCTCACCCACAGACAATCTTTCTTGGACGCCAAACCCCATAGCTGTTTGAGGATGGCTGCTTTGTTCCAGGTACTCAAGTGCAGAACATTTAGTCCGCCAGCTGCTTTAGGTTGGCATACCTTCTCCTAGGACACCAATTCTCTTTTTGAGTTTCCTACAGATCTTGTCCATAAATATACAACAACTTAGCTATTTCTTTTCTCTCTATTAGACCTAAAAAACAAAATGGGGTTGTTCAACATTTCATTATTACTTGTTAGTCTCATGGTACTAGCCATATTTCACTCTTGTGATGCCCAAAATTCACCTCAAGACTATCTTGAGGTTCACAACAACGCTCATGTCCAAGTTGGGGTCGGGCCTATGACTTGGGATGACGACTTGGCATCCTGAGCACAAAACTATGCCAACTCAAGAACTGGTGATTGCAATTTGATTCATTCTGGTCCAGGAGAGAACCTTACCAAGGGTGGGGGCGACTTCACAGGGATGGCGGCCGTGGAGTTGTGGGTGTCCGAGAAGCCAAACTACAACCATGATACCAACCAATGCGCAAGCGAGCAAGTATGCGGACATTATACTCAAGTAGTTTGGCGCAACTCGGTCCGACTAGGTTGTGGTCGGGCTCGTTTCAATGATGGGTAGGGGTGTGTATATAAATGCTTCAAGTTTTTCAATACTATAATAGCCGAGCTTTATATTGTGCATTTGTTGCCCTGAATAAGTTAATACTTTGTGAATCATTGAATTGTGAATAGGTAGTGCATATAATATATATATATATAGATAGATAGATAGATAGATAGAGAGAGAGAGAGAGAGAGAGATTTATATATATAACATAAATAGGATAAAATAATAACTTAGTGTATCCTTATTGGGTTATTGGTTTAACAGATAACCCAATAAGCTAAAATCGAAACCGAACTGTTTACCCAATAAATTTTTTTATAAAACCAATAAAAACCCATTAACCCAATAACCTAATATCAATAACTCAATAACATTTTTATCGGTTCAATTTATTGATCGGTTCGGTTTTTGCATACCCTAATGATGGGTGGTGGTTCATTTCTTGCAACTATGACCCCGTAGGCAACTGGGCCGGACAAAGTCCTTACTAAAATAATGTTTCCTTATGACATGTTGCAAGTACTAAATAAAATTTCCATATATTATGTCAAGGAGTTAAAATTTTTGCATGACTAATAGGTCAGACTGATATCATGTCTACGATGTTAAGGGA
>NW_025864941.1:0-5076 GCF_002878395.1 Capsicum annuum
ATTTATTTAGTAAATCTATATCTTGAGGTAAATCTACCTCTTCGAGTTTTGTACTTTTAGTACTAACTTCTCCCATATCCATAATTATAAAAGCCTTATATCTATGCTAAAAATCTTCACCTCACTTAACATATTTACTATGAAAATTCACAGGCTCTGATACCATCACAAGATCTCTTAGTCTTAGGTATGCTGCTCAGCCTACCAGACCTTATAATAATATCAGATTAAGCAAAAGTCGAAAGACTGAACCAAAGCACCAACCGAAATAGAAAAGAACCTTAAGTAGTTTTATGACTGTATGGGCTCTTTTACCCAAACATGGGGCCTGTCAGAGATTTAATAACCTTATGTAGAACCTATGTGTCTAGAAGTTCTAATTGTGCATAATTCGCCCTTTTCTTAACAATACGGGCTATAGAGGCACAACTTACTAGACGGAGTCACAGAGACAAGGTTAACATAAGTGTACTGAACTCGACTGTACCTCCATTTTGAAACCAAGTCAAGAAATTAAAAAGATTCTTTTATATTTTGATAGAGTCTGGAGCGTTCATAGTTAACATGTCAGCGAAGTTAGATCTTTAACATTGATATAAGAAACCTTTCAGCTGGACATAGTCACGGCTGGATAGGGTAGAAGTTTATTTAAATGTACAGTAGTAAGAAAGAAATATGTACCTGATTTTTCGAGAACCAAACTGAAATAGTAGTAAACAGTAGCTTCTTCTTTTTTTAATTCTTGAATATGTTACAAAGAGAGAGAGAGAGAGAGAGAGAGAGAGAGAGAGAGAGAGAGAAAGTTTTTAGAAAACAAAAGGAGAGAAGTTCTGAACTCCTGCCTCTTCACAAGAATGAGGCGTCTATAAATAATAAAAGAGGGAATCTTGCACAGTAATGGATGGGTCCCTGTGCATAGTGTTTTTACTATTACAAAAAGGAGAAATTAGAGGGGTTTTTATCAAATAGTCATGTCTCATCAGTCATGTCTTGTCTTTTCCTTTCCATTTTTTGATGAATGCTTCAGCTTTTTCAATTTCTTCCTCTTCTATCAGGATTTTCGGAGGTTGGAAATCGGTAATATCTTCAGTATTTGCATCGGTGCTATTCATTGAGATGTCTGAATTTTGCTCAACAGTTTGAAGTAATTTATCTCGGACTTCTAATAAATATTCTTCTATCATTTGCATTTTATTCCCTTCATGTGCAAAAATTCTTCTAGAAACATAGTTAAGACTTTTTTCTTCAACCAGAATTGATTTTTTGGGAGTTTATTCATATTCAGCAATTTTCTTGATTATTTCCTCCCTTTGATCATGACCATAGGTGAGTTTAGTCTCTGGATCTTTTCGAAGCAATTTGTCCCAGAAATTACAGTAGAATATTCGGTATAAGGCAGGAATTTGTTGAGCATCATAGCCTATTTCTATGGACCATCGATGGATCCAAGGGATAGAGAATTCTATGTAGAAATACATCTAATCAATAGTATCGATTTTAAAAATATGATCTGAAAGATATAATTTTGTTAAGAAAGGGGAGAATTTTTTCCATGAATAGTACAGAGAAGAATATTCTGGAGGTAATATTTTAACTGTAGGTCCATGTTGAGTCCACCATTGAATAAACCAATTTGGAATAGGCTTTTCAAATACTTTAGAACAAATTTTTATAAACCAAGTGTGTTTATGCTTATAATTATTATAATATAATACCTGAGAAAAGGCTTTAATATAATCCCAGTAGGTGAAATTGGCAAGTGTTTGTCCCATTGGCCCCATTGGCATAGATCGTTGAGTCATTGACGAAATACCCCATTCTTCAATAGGAATAAGTTTTTAATTACCATTTTGGAGTATCGATGTACTCCAGGGGTAGTTTCTCCGAGGGGGCTGTGATCAAAGGTTGCACTAATATGTGTTCTAATAAGTCTGAGTTTTATATGATTCGCCAGTAAAATATACGTTGGCAGTAAGATAATTTTTTAGTATTCGCCATGCTTCTTCAGAGTTTTCTTGTCCAGGAATATGTTGATTTTCAATATATAAAATATGTTCTCTAGCATCCAATTTTTCATATGTAGGCTTATCTTCAGAATTTTCTTGAACTATGGACGCAAAAGAATCTGCAGTTTTTTGTTGATCCGATAGATAAGATTGCAGTAGTTTGTATAACGGATGATTTTCAGGAGTATCTTCTAAATGTACAAAAGAACCAATATTCAGAGTTTTGGATGATGATGATTCATCTCGAGGAATTTTTGAATTAATTAAAGTTCTATTTCCTTGTTGTAATATAGGAAAATTAGAACTTGCAGAGCTATATGCAGAATTTCTTTGATCAAAATATGAAGGGTTTGTTCGTCTTTCTTGATATGAATAGTTTTGGCTCCTTCCACCCCGTCCTCTTCCTTTGGCTATTTGCCAAGGAAGATCCATACTGCATCAATAATCAGGAATTTGATCAGCATACCATGACATATATTCAGAGAGATCTTCATAAAGTGTGTCTTTTTTGATAAGATCATCAATGACTTTCCAAAGTATGAGCATGTGTAAATCCATATTTAGAGGAACTGCTTTGATAAAGGTCATTAAGAACTTTTCAGCGAAGAAGTGTAGAAAGAACTTCATTATATCTATTAACATTAATCACTTAAGTCAATATCAAACCAATAGATTTCATTTTCAAGGAATTCGTTGTGGTTAAGGAACAAATCTTCTTCTATTAGGCTACGAATTAGAGTTTTTAAGATACGAAAATGAATATCTTCATTTAAAGGAATGCATTTGATAATAGTAATTATAGTTTTCTCATAGAGGAAGTATGTGTAAAAATTCATGTTAGATATTCGCGAGATAGAAAATCAGGCAAAGAATTTTCACTACCCTTTTTGTATTGTATTTCATAATCAAAAGGAGCTAATTGGGCTTGCCATCGTGCAAATATTAATTTAGCCTTAAAACCATTTACAACAATATATGTATAAGGATAAATAGCATTTATAAAAGGTGTTCCTAAAATAATAGGAGGATATAATTGATTTTTTACTAAAAAGAAGAAATGTTGAATGCAGACTAAGACATATATGAGTATTTGGTAATTTATAGTTGATGTCAAGAGTATGACCAGATGCAGATTTGACTATGTGAGTAGTTTTTTTAAAATATCTGGTTGGAATTAGTCCTTGAATACAACTAACATCAGCACCACTATCAATCATGCAATATTAGTGAAAGAAAATTCCTTATTTATCATAATAGTGCAATTTCTATACCATTTATGAGCAGTAACTATTTGCATCACCCCCAAGAAATAATCCCTTTCTAAATCTTCTGTTGGACTAAGTTTATTAATTTCAGAATTTTCAGAGTATTCCAAATCCTTTTCTTTTCCTTTTGAAGTAATAGAAGTTTCAAGGATATCAATAATCCTCTCTTCAAGTTTCAAAATTCTATGATCGGAGATCATCTGATTTTGTTTTAAGGAGACAATTTCCTTTTTTAATTTTTCAACTTCGATTTTTAAATCATTAAAGGTAGTATCTCTACCTGAATTTTGACTCAACGCAAGACGTCGATTAACTTCGCCTAAGTAATAAGACATGTGATAACTATCATAAGAGTTTTCTTTAGAAATACTAGTATTAGCAAAAGTTTTTTGAGTAGCAAAATTAATGATTTTTTCACGAAGTTTTTATCAGTAACTTCTTTTAGTAATTCAAGAACATTATCAGCAGCAAGAGTTTGAACATTTAAATCAAGATCTTCGAATTGCGCTTGAAGTTTATACATTATTTCATCACAATTACAAATATCATTATCACAATCGTTACATTTATCAACCTGATTGAGTTAACTATCAGAATAAGGTAATTCAAAATCATTTTTAGATGTAGAATTAGATTCAGAATCAGAGGTATATAACAAATTATAGACTTGGTCATGAACTTCTTCAGAAAGTCCTAAGGACTTGAGTTTTTGTAATTTGCAGTTTGGAGCTATATGACCATACAGGTTTCACTTGTAGCACTTAATTTTGGCTAACTCTCTTTTTGATCTATTTTTCGTGAATCTAGTAGACTTACGGAAGGATTTTCTAGTTTCACGATCTTCTTTGGTTCTATCCCTAGAAATTTTATTTCTATAGGATTTATTAGGCTTGGAATATCTTTGGGTTCTTCGTGCTAAGGGTTTATCCATACCAAATTGTTCACAAAAGTCTCCTAATTGGGATTTTTCTCTGAGTTTGTCGAGCTTAATTTGTCTGGCTAATTTTAACTCGTTGCAAAGGGCTAAGCCTTCTTGAGTATAAGCTACAATAAGCTGACCATAAGTTTTTTCTGAATACTGGACTTCGCCATAAGATCCTCTAAGTGATTTTCTAACTTTTTCAGCAAATAAAGGTGGAAGGCCATCAATGAATTTAGCTTTCCAATGGTCATACTTACTTTCGGGTAAATCCATAACCCTACTAAGAAATGTGTCTTTATACCAGCAAAATTCTCTTAAGTGTTTGCATTTTAAACCATTAAGAAGAGTTCTACTGTTTTCATACTGATTGGTGAATCTTCCTCCAAAATGTTCAATAATTGTAAGCATAAGGGTATAGACAACATCTGATTGTCCTGCCCGAAGTATTCGACCTAGATTATCTTTACCAGGTTTATCATTGGTGGCATTAAAAATAGCCTCGCGTTTATCGTCGTCTAGGAAATTATCCCACCAGCCTCGAAGTTGGCCAGTAAATCTTGCAACAATCATTTTACAAATTGTTGGGTCAGTACGATTGGCTCAATTCTCTGGCGAAGTAGTGCCTGCGGCAATAGTAGCATACATGGACATCCGATGGATAAGAATAGAGATTTGTCGATCAGATAATCCGTCAATGTTCCATTCATAAATAGCTTCTCCACTATGGGAAGTATTTGTTTGATTCCAATCTCTTTCCTCTATTAGAACATCTTGAGTAGTTGGACGTGGATAATAAGCAGTAGACATACGGGGAATATCAGCGTATTTTTTTCCGATTGTTTTTTAATCATTCCTTTTAGCTTATTTAGCTCGGAAGAGATTA
>NW_025864942.1:0-2804 GCF_002878395.1 Capsicum annuum
CTTAGAAACATTGATGCTTGGGAAGTGGATTCCGATCTTGTGTCTTTTTAAGAGATAGGTTTATTATTGTATGTAGTGTTAAGGGTCCAAGAGTTACCATTCTTGGGTTCTTAACATTATACCTTCATGTGGTTTATCTATGTATCCTTTTTCTTTTGTAATCTTGTATTCATTTTGTATCTTGTATTGTGAAGCCATTTTGTTGTTGTTGTTGTTGTTTTCATTGTTGTTTCATCTTGTGTAGTTAACTTAGTTTGTTGTTGGCTGAAAAAGGTGTCAAACACCTAGTTATATTGTCCTTCTTGTATTTCATTCTTGAATCCGAGAGTGGTCTTCAAAAGGGTCCTTGATTCTTTGAATTAGTGGACTATTTTTGGAGTGTGTGTGGACTGTTTTGAGACAATTCCGTGTGTTACTTGGTTTTCTTGTATCATTTGGTATCAGAGCATGGCTTGATCTTATTCCTACAAGATCAATCTTGGGCTTGCTTGTTAGAAAATTAAAAAAAAATTATTGAAAAGCTGAAAATTTTAAAAAAATTACAATCTGTCCATTGTTGTTGTCTTGGCCGAAATTGTGTTCTTGTGGCATTCTGGGCTGAGATTTGTTCTTGAGTCTAGGTCTAGGAGTATTTTACTTGTCTTGTGTGTTTGTAGTGTTATTTTTGTTCCTCACTAACACTTTGAGTCAATCCAAACTTGAGCTTGCATTGTTAATATTGTTGTTGTGAACAATGTGTGACCGATTGGATGTTGTTGTTGTTCTAGACTTGACCAAGTTGAAGGCCTTGTGTTGTGATAGTTTGTAGATTTTGAAAGGTTGTTGTTGTATTCTTGTTGTTTATCACACCCTTCACCTTTTGTAAAATCAAAAACACAACACAAAGCGGAATTAGTCAGTTGTTGTTGCTATCCTTGTGGTCTTAGCCATAAGATTGTTGACCTTGTTTTGGTGGACTTGTTGTTCTTGGGAGATTGTTGTTGGTTGTTCTTGTTTTGGTTGTTGTGTTCTTGAAGTTATTCACCATATTCATCACCTTGTTAGTATTAAAGTGAACTTAGATCTTAAAAAGGTGAAAGACAAGGTGTATTACTTGTTAAGTCTTGAAAGACCCCCAACCACCAAAAGACTTTACATTAAATCTCCACCACTTTTCCATAAAACAAGGGTCCATGTTTTAAGGAAAAGTACAAGTCTAGTCAAAGACTTTTGAGTCTTGAAATTTGAATTCCAAAGACTAGTTTGTATTTTCCTTCATTGGACAATTTTCACCAAAGTAAAGAATTATAGAATTGATCAAGACTTCCAAATTTGGAAAATCAAATTATTGAGAACCGAGGCTAATCATGGACTGCCATATCACCAATTACTGTTGACCAACAAATTTTAAGCTCAAATTTTGATCTTTTAGTTTCATTTTGTGTCTTTAGTTTAATTTGTTGATTGCCATACTAACGTACAAGCGAGTGACCAACTACTAGATTGTGAGTTAGTTCGAAACCGTATTTTTTTTATGTATGTTTGCGTTTCTTTGTGTGTTTCATTCTTTTGAGTCGTTGTACACACTTGATTCACCTCTCAACAACTCTCGGAGTACAAGCAAGCTTACAACACTTGTGGGATTGAGTGTGAGAGATCCGAGAGATAAGAAAAAAAAGAGAGAGTGAGGCTATTTATGTACAACTAATGTGTTTTCTATTTTGTAGGTAACTCTTTGCCATAATGGACACCATTTTGGCCCACCTTGATGCTATTACCCGAGAAATAGCTAAGGCAAATGCGGGTCTTGACAAATTGGGCTCGGATATGTCTACAATACTTGAGAGATTGGATCGAGTGGAGAGTCGAAGGAACTCTCATGTTTCTACTCAAAAAGTTTTACCTCAAACGATCAACCCTCCAAGACCACCACTAAATGACATAGACATAAGCCAAGCCAACAAATGTCCTCAAACCCGAGACCTAAATGAGTCACTTCCCCCTCAATTCGATCAAGTCCAACAAGAGAGACTTAGAAGCCAGTTTCCTCCCAGCCAAGCTCCACAACCGAAGCCTCCCTTACCAAATCATTCCTCTCAATCGAAACTCCACTTCACCAAAATTGATATATCCATGTAGAGGAGTATGGCAGAACGGAACATGAAGGATTTGGATACTACTACAATACTTGTATGATGGTAGGAGACTTGTTTCGGATGAGATTGAAGACAAGGCTAAAGATGGAGAGGAAGCTGAGGTTCAAAATGAAGATAATGGCCGAGACTTATTGTTATTGAGCCCTCGGATTCTTCATGATCTTGTGGACTGTTTTGACTTGTTTTTGTGACTTGTTTGCGGATTGTTTTGAGTAGGTTTCCTTTGAAGTGACTAATTGAATGAGTTTAAGCCGTGAATTTGTGGACAAATTCCTTTTAAGATGGAGAGGATGATACAGGAATAATCAAGTATATGGACTTAGGAGAGTGCGTGTTGGACCCGAGCATTGGTATGTGCAATTGAAGTGTAAAAGAGGTCCAAAATGCACCTAAATCAGCACATAAATTACACTAGATGGGTGCCCACTCCTTGAAGGGCCTTTGGTCATTTTAACTTATATTTTGTAATAGCTATAAAAGAAACATTGTAGGGTTTTAAACTTACTTTATGAATGAATTTGTAAGTCTTACAAGACAAAGAAACACAAGTCCTCTTTCCTTGAGGCACCCAAAACCAAAATTAGGGCTTAGACAAGTGTTGAATCACTTGTGTTTGCATTTTCTTAGAAACATTGATGCTTGGGAAGTGGATTCCGATCTTGTGTCTTT
>NW_025864943.1:0-2955 GCF_002878395.1 Capsicum annuum
TTCGGGGTGTGTTGGGCAAATGTGAGGGCATGATAAGGAATGTTCTATCACGCCACTTCAAAGACTTGAATTGCTTGCCTAATTTTGCATCCAACTTTTGTGTGGGCTGATTGGGCAACGATGATGATCTTAAAAAGCCACTAAATGGATATCAATTTTTAAGCTTCTTAGCCTTCAAGATTGGGGTTGTAGTATACCCTTTTGGAAAGATAAACTCCAAAATGTAAGAATTTTCCTCCTCATTTTCAAAATTCATCATTTGCTTGGGTGAATCCACTTTCATCAAATCCACCAAGCATAATGTTGAAAAGTTGTTCGAATGAGGACTAACTCTCAATTTTGGAGTAGCATCCCTATTAGTATTTTTACCCTGAAATGGATTAGAGTCTTCACACGGTTTGTATTTGATTTCTTCTTTTGACTCTAATACCATTTCCTCATCCTTGGCATCTTCATTCATGAATGGTTCGATTGGTTAGAAAATTACTGAGGGTTACTCAACATCAAGCTCATTATTAACATCGGATTCTTGCTCTTCATCCTTACACTCTTCCATTATTTTAAATAAATCTACAGACAAGATATCATCTAAACATAATGTAGAAAAGTGTTTTGGATGATTGACCTCGATATCCATCTCTTCTATTCTTTCTTTTCCCTCGTTAAATGCCCTAATGTCTCGACGTATGTCACATATGGTATCATTCATTGTGTCTATACGATCCAACATTAGTTGAAGCATAGCTTCAATGTCACTCTTTCCAGTGCTTCGTTCTTTCTTTTCTTGACCATAAGACCTGCCATACTCATAAGAAGAACTAAAACTTAGGTTAGCGCAATAGGGGGGACATTTGGGCAATCACTCCAACGTCCATCTTGACCACCATATAAAGAACAATTATACTCCCGGTAGGATGGAGATGGTGCACACATCTCTCCAGGGAGCAGATCTACAATCTTTCCAAAAGTGGGGTCCATCACAATATGGACATAGATCATCCAGATAAGATTTCCAACCATCAAACTCACATTCATTCCATGATGCCATAGTGAGAAATAAACAAAAATAAAGAAAATCTACCTAATACAAGAAACAAAGTAAATTACAAACAAATATTTACAAGATTGAATTCAAGCAAGTAAGCTAAAATTCCAAACTAACTTAATACGCCAAATTGTTCCCCGGCAATGGTGCCATTTTTGATAACACTTAACTTACACCTCAAATTAGTGTAAGGCGGTCATCGTCAATATATTTACCCAACTTTAGAGTCGGGGTCGAATCCACATGAAATAATGTGAGTGGCGATTAAGCTAATTTGAAACTATAGCTCCAAGTTCAATTCAAACAAATGGTACGAAAATATAAAGTAAGATGGGGATTTTTATGAGTCAAACAAAAGTTAACAGTTTAACTTTCTTCAAAACTAAAAAATAAGATTTCAGTTGTTCAAATCAATGATAGAGAGAAACTAGGGTCATGATCACTATGACTATTAATTTCCATTGAATAATAATTGTTCAAGATTCTCGTGGTAGGTCGGAACAGCAGAATATCCCTGCCTATGATACTATCTAAATTATCTCTCGACCTCTCCAGATAATTTATTATCTAACTCTCTCGAACAAAGATAACTTCTCTATTTCCAAGAGGATGTTATCTCTAGTAGATTAATCCAGTTACGACATCAATCATTAAACAGAAGGTTGGTAGCTTCCGAGTCCCTATTGATAATTCACTTCCTCTAGCTTATTTCTCTGTTCAAGCAAATAAACCTAAGGCGTAACCTATTGTTTGCAACCAATAGATTTAAGTCAAAGTAACAGAATTTCAAGATGTTCCCACAATCACTCAAACCCTAAACCAACTATTAAATCAATGAAATAATAATCATAGATCCCATAAACCTAGTTATGGGTTTTAGTTGCTCATAAGATAGCAAGAGATAACCACGATTGAATTCATAATTTAAAGGAATTAAACTTACAAAAGATGAAATTCCAAGTTGATTCATAATTTAAAAATTGAAATTAAAATTAAGAGACCAAAAACTACAGAGAAAAAGTGACCAAGTACGTGAAGTTCAAGGTCAGCCCCCCACAAAAGAGAATTAAAAACCCTTTTTTATAAGTTCCTCGATGTGATAAAACCTAAAAACTATGCCTTAAATAGAAAGAGCTATATATGGAAGCAAATCTCAAGTTTCAGATTTTTTTCTCGAAATAGACGATGGCAATCTTGACGGCGTGTCAGACGTTTGACGGCGTATGCAATATGTCATCAAAGTTTCCAGTGAATTGCTATCTTCTAATTCTTCTGACGGCAAATCTGATGGCATGTCAAATATGTGATGGCATGTGAGAAATATTGTCACATCCTCATTGGAAATCATCATGTTCTTCTTTGAGTTGATGGCGATTTTGACGCCTTGTCAAAGTTGTGACGATGCTTCAGAAATTTTGTCACACTTTACTTCAATTCTTTAGCCTTTGTCTATGCTTGATGGCAATTATGATAGCCTTTCACATGTCTAACGGCGCTTCAAAGATGTCGCCAGCTACACTTCATCTTATTTGCACCAAATTTTAACTGATTTTGTTTTTTTTTTCTTTAGTTTCCTCCTCGATCACTTACATCTGTATTAAAACAATAAAAACAATCAAAAATAACAAAAGTTGCTTAAGACTTCATAATTATTTAGAGTTAATAGCCTCAAATATATTAGTATCTGCTCACACATCATTCTAGTCGTATCTAAGATAGAACCCACGATGTTAGACACTAGACAACAAATGACTCAACCCTACCATTTGTAACCTATCCTCATGGTGCTTAGTAAGCCACTCGTACACAGATCCAAGTCAAGCACTAAGTTTCTAATTTTGTTAAGGATCATCCTAATGACCCGTCACCAACCCTAACAACTCGTACCACCAAGTTGTTACTAAGACAAA
>NW_025864944.1:0-1721 GCF_002878395.1 Capsicum annuum
GCTATCTCCGTCGTTGCCTGAAATTTTTCATATTAAGTGTGCATGTCATATATATAATTTAATTGTAAAAGATGGTCTTGAGTTTTTTGAGTTTTATATTAAAAAAATTTGTTTTCCTGTTGGTTTTATTCAAGAAAATAATCGTAGATCAAAATTAAAGAATTTAAAGTTAAATGTCAAGAAAATGGACTTGCACCGATATTGATGCCTAAGGAAATTGATATTAGATGGAATTCAACATATGATTTTTTAAATACTTGTTATAAATATAGAGTTCCTATTACACTAGCTTTTAACCAACATTGCGGTTCATTTGCTGATTCTGCTGATTGCATGCTACATGGTTCTGATTGGCTTGTAATTAATGATCTTGTTAAGTTTTTAGAAAAATTTTATGTAGCTACGGTTGAATTTTCCGGTGCTTATTATCCTACTGTTTGTAATATTTTGGCATATATAGCTGATATTTCTGGTTTACTCAAAGAATATAAAAATAAAAAAGGTTATAAAGAAGCTGTTGGTGCCATGTTTACTAAATTTAAAAAAAAAAAAAATCTGATTCCCCCTATTTACTTGGTTAGTGTTATGCTAAATCCGTGCATGAAATCTAAGACTATGTGTCACTTTAGTACTATTATTTATGCTAACTTAGAAATAAATACTAACAATGATTCTGAACAAGTGCAACCTGATTTATGGACGGCTATGGGTGATGTGAATGAATACATAAAAAAATTATATAATCACTATGCTGATTTAGTTGATTTAGCTATACCTACAAATATCATTCCAACTGTCGTTCCTCATCCTCCCGAGGAGCCATCATCTTCTAAAAGGCTGACACATAGTGATTTTCCTAATTCCTTTTATGATTTACCTTGTTGGAATAGTGTTGATGACAGAGCTTACACATCAACTTATCGGGAAGAGCTGAAATATTATCTTCGATCGCCGCCAGAGGATCGCAGACGACGGATCAACACGCTGGATTGGTGGAGGAGTAATGAAACACAATATCCTGTGCTTTCAAGAATAGCTAGAGATATATTGAATGTTCTACTGTCAATCGTTGCATCAGAGAATGACTTTAGTCAGGGACAACAGCAGCTTGGAGACAACCGACACTCATTGGGAAGCAATGCAATGAATGTTCTATTTTACCTCAGAGATTGGATTAGAGCGGAAAGAAGAAATGAAGGAATGAAACCGGAGCCGAATGACGAGCAGAAACTTGAAGAAATTATGTCTTCACGGGAGAACTCAGCAGAATCAAGTTCAATGCATGGTTTTGCCCCCGTTGACTTTGACTATCCTATGCAAGTTCCCGTTAATATTAACATGAATGAGTTGGAAAAAATGATGCATAATTTGTAGATTTTTTATTCATGTAAATTATAAATTTTGGATCATTTCGCAATCAATAAAATTCAACATTCATTCACTCCTTAGTCCTTACTTTGTATTTTTTTTATTTAATGATTTAAATTGAATTTCTAGTTTAAATTAAAAACTTACTTCTAATATATTATTAATTTACTACGAAGTATTATTAATTTATTATATTAAGTAGCGTATGTTTTGTATATTTGTGTGTATATCTTCTATAGATGTGTATATTTAATGTATATATGTGTATATGTTTTATAAATTGTATATATATTGTAGTATATGTTCTATTTAAAGTAGTACATATATATTGAATGGTGTGTATATATATGTAT
>NW_025864945.1:0-1063 GCF_002878395.1 Capsicum annuum
CTTAAAAAAAATAAATTAAGTTATTTGTAAATATATTTTGGATATATATTTTATATATAGACAATCCACATTCATGATTTAAAAATGTACAAATTATTCTGGTACTTTTTAGTATCATTTTTTAAAATTTATTAATTCAAATATGATATTTTACATAATTTTATTAATCTTTATTTAAAAAAATTTCACGTAAATGTTCACACTCACAATTGACAAATATATTGTCCATTATTATTATATTTACTATAATTGTTATTGTTCTTGTTATTATTATCGATAATTTTTATAATAATTTTGACGTAACATTAATTTATTTTAATAGTACATCTCATTATTATTATGATTATTATATTTATTAAACTAGCAGCCACTTTTATCCAATTTTTATTTCTTGCATTCAATTTTTGTAGAGAAGTATTATGTTATTTATTATTTACCTAAATTTTGATGAATACAATTATTGGGTATCTAGTAAAAAATATTTTCTTTGTCCTACTTTATTAAAATTATAAAATGGTAAAAAAGGTCAATAACATACAAGAAGAAAATAAAAGGTGTAGTTACAATAGGCAACAACAAACTCATATAATTTTTCCATTTCATCTACATCTAGAACAAAAAAAAAGTGGATAAATGGAGATTTGAGAGAGAAATTGAGAAAGAGAGAGGTACAGAGAGAACAGTGAGAAGGGGGAGATCAGAGACGAAGAAAGAGAAGGGTCGGAGACCGGTGGTCTTCGCCTGAATCTCGCCGGAAAAGAGGTCATCCACCGCCTAGAAACACCACCAGTCCCCTTCCCTGCGTTTTTTGATGGAACCATCGCCAGAAACGTCCCTTCCCCAAAACCCGATCGAAACCAACTTCAACGCACTCCAAATCCCCTCGAAAAAAAAGTGGCCAATATTCAACAAGAACAGTCACCCCATTCCCTTTTCGGCGATTATTCATCGAAAATCTATCGGAAAATGACACTGGATGGGCTCTGGACTTTTCTGTTTGTGATTCTTGGTTTCATTTTGGTGAGGCAATGCATAGGGAGTTAGATCGAAGTTGGATTTATTC
>NW_025864946.1:0-2106 GCF_002878395.1 Capsicum annuum
GCTAAATGGTTATGTTTGTAGGGTATATGGAATCCCCGAAGTGGTTTAATATGATAAACGGAAGAGCACTTGGAAGTCCCCTTAAACCTATATATAGTTGGTTATGGATAGTACTTGTAAGTATGATCACTATGATGATACCAACACTAAATGGCCTTGGTTAATAAATGGTAAATAGATTGATTGGTTGATTGGTAATGGTTTTAATTGGGCAATAATGGTAGGATGTGTAGCAAAGCAATGGAAGGTGGAAGTCCTGAGGGGACAAAAACTGGAAACTCATATTTGCCGATGTGAGGTTGTTCTTGGTGACCTTGTGCATGATGTCACACTATATTTTAGGGGATATACTTGTCATCCCAGGTTTTATTCCCCGGTCGTGCTGCTACACGAACTGGGGCTCTTTCAGTAGGGAGCTGAACCCATATAGCCTGAAGGTGGATTAGGAAGAAAAACTACATAGCCCAGGTAAAGGTTTTAAATGCTTGCTAAACCTAGTCCCCTTTCTCAACATGATTATATATATATAGGTATGATTGTGTGTATATTGATGGTTTTACTTGGCTTTATAAAATGGTATTATTTTATCCTTATCCTGATATCATGCTAGCGATCACCCGTTAACCCATCTACTGCAGTTGTATACCCATGCTATGTAGGAACCGATCGTTCTACTCCTCTTACATAGTGATTTATTCAGGGATCAGTATTTGGACATAAGTGGTGAGCTTTTATCCTTTCAGAATGCTCTACATCATGTTATGGATATTTCTAGCACTTTGATTTTATTTTGGATGTTGGTTTTGGCCATGGTTGGGGGAGTGTCCCAACCAGATCTTTTTCTTCTCTTTGGTTAGAGGCTTTGTGATACTACTATGGGTTGGAATGAGTGGGATCGATATTGGTATCAGCCTTGACAGTGGAATAAGCTGGTGGGTTGACATCATTGGACATAATTTCTCATTGTTCCATCGTATTTTATTTTCGAATTAATTATATTATGTTTTTGAACTTATTTGGTTATGGCCAAGTTTATGGCCTTTAGAATGGTTTGGTACGGTTGGGCGGTTGGTGTGAGATTGTTGAACCCGATTAGGACGATCATGGTTGTGACCCTGTCTCAGAGTCTTCATGTGAGCCATTACACTATCTTGTTATATGCTCAAAATTTAGCCAACGCAGGGCAGGCGGTTGAAGGTTGGGTTGGGTAATGGAGGGGGTCTCCGGTCTCGATCAGAATTGGGATGCCCATTACAACAGGGCCCTCGGTCGGGTCATGTCATTCCTCTTATTATTTCAAGTTTTATGTATTTATTCAGTTTTATGTATTTTATCATTTTCAGTACCATATGGGTCAGGCCAATGTGGTAGTAGACGCGTTGAACCAAAAGTTATAAGTATGGTTAGTTTGTCTTTCTTGAAGATGTCCAGGCGACCTTTAGCTAGAGAGTTTCAAACTCTAGCATCTCAGAGCATGCAATTTGGGATCTCAGATAAGGATGGAGTATTGGCTAGTGTTGAGGTGAAGTCGACATTTGTAGAGAAGATCAAGGCCAAGCAATTTGAGGACAAAAAGTTGAATACACTCCAAAATAAAGTGGTACATGGGGAGGTGGCAGACTCCACCCTTGTCGTAAATAGGGTGTTGTGTTTTAGGGGAACATTATGTGTTGCTCGAGTTTGGGATTTAATTCCTGATGTACTTTTAGAGGCATATGGTTCACGTTATTCTATTCATTTGGGTACCACCAAGATGTACCATGACTTGAGGCAGCTTTACTGTTGGCTCAAAATAAAGAGGGACATCATGGACTATGTGTCCAAGTATCAAAATTGTCAACGTGTGAAGTATGAGCATCAAAGTCCTGCGGGGTTGCTTTAAAGGAAGCCTATATCTATGTGGAAATGGGAGCATATTGCTTTGGATTTTGTAGTGGGTCTTCATAAGACTTTGGAAAAATATGACTTCATTTGAATGATAGTGTATCGGCTAACGAAATCAGCTTACTTCTTACCAGTTTGGGTAGACTTACATCAAGGAGATTGTGAGATTTTATGGGGTGCTACTTACCATAATTTCTGATAGAGATGCAAAATATACTTTCT
>NW_025864947.1:0-4738 GCF_002878395.1 Capsicum annuum
CCCGCATCTTACACTCCACTGAAGTCACACCAACCTTCTCCCGGATAGTCTCATTCCGAACTCTATCCCCTCGAGTCAGTCCACTATACATGACTGAGATCCCTAAAAGCAATCCCTAAGTTCCAGCACTACGTAGCTAGTGTAGCTATAAGATGTTACCGTTAGATAGGACTGACATACTCAGGGATCACCTATTAGTGCATTTAAATGTAGGACTGATCCCAGGGGTCACCTGCTAGATTAGGACTGAATCCACAATAGTTGTCTTTACCAGTGGAGCGGTACTGACACTCTTCCAGCTAAGGTTATAGGTTGGACCTCAGTTAGCTTAGTATGGGGCATGTCGGTAAGATAAATACATCCCACAGTTTTAGTTACAAAAATTAGGACTGTCAGATATAGTCAATTCAGCTCAGTAAAACAGATTTAGAACTGTCAGATACAATCAATCCTTGTCATTATAAATAGACTACGAGATCACTCATTAGATAAGACTGATCTTAACTATGGTCAATTAGTAGCAGCATAATCAGATTCAGAGAATACCCGCTAGGTAGGACTGATCTTAGACTAAGTCAAATCTTCTTTATTATTAGTATACTCAGAGATCCCCTACTAGATAGGACTGATCTCAGATTCAGTTACTCAGATATAGTACAGAACTCAGATTCAAGACTGTCAGACATAATCACTCATGTTATAAGTTATCAAAACATATGTAATCAGTCTTTATCTTCTGGACTGTCAGATACAGTCAACCAAACCAACTCTTCATAATCAGAACTATTAGACACAGTTATCCATGTATAAGTAACATAGTATCGGTCCCTCAGTATTCAGTAATATAGTATTCAGTCCCAACACCATCTCAGTTACAGTTACGTAGTCATGCATGTATTCTCACATTCATGTTAGTCAGTCAGTTATATTTGTTGATGCATATGAACCCCATGTATTTATCCTACCTTACTTGTATACCAGTACATTCAAAATACTGATGCATTCGCGCTATGGTGTCTTATACAATAAGTTTAGAGGCATGACCTTTAGATCTGCAGTAGATTATAGTCTCAGCAGTCAAAGTTAGAAGTGAGTCCTTATCTTTTGAGGACATAATTATTACATTACTATTTTAGTTTCCAGTTTATTTCAGTAGATGGAGTTAGTTGGGGACATGTCCCATCAACTTCTTATTCAAACAGTTTAGAGGCTTTCAGACTACAACATGTCCGACAGTTATTTTAGATTTTTTTTGGTATTGTTATACCATTTTTAGACATTGTGTTATCAGATGTTTGTTCAGTATTGAACCTTATGGCCTTTCAGTTCATGTTTCCACATTATCATGTTATATTATGCAGTGTATAGATATAGATATCAGTAATGGGTTAGCTTGTGGACCTTCGAGGTCATGAGCACCGTGTAGTGTTCCAATTTAGAAAATCAGGGCATTATAACTCCAATAGTTTCAGTGAGTATTCCAGCATATTTCAGTCTGGGTTTGCTTGACCAAGCGTATAGATCAGACTTACAGTTATTTAGTGATGCAAATTTTAGTTTTTTAGTTTACAAATTATTTTAGAAATATGTTCATGCTTGGTCTTAAATTCTCAGAGTTTACATGTTCATGCATTTATGCTTAGTTACTTTATGTATACCAGTCAGTCCTTATCTCATATACTAATACATTCAAAGTACTAATCACATACACTTCTTTGTGCTTAGTTGTCTTATAACATAGGTTTGGATGCCTAATTTCCTAAATGCTCCTAAATAACTCTGTGTATTCAGCAGCAGTAGTGGTGATTCCTCATCTATAAGGGACAAGATCTGTTTATTTCAGTTATTTTAGCATTTTCATATGCTTAGTCAGTCAGAGTTAGGTGGGGGTCTATCCCATAAACTCTTCAATCAATTTATAAGTTTTTAGACACTTAGTTAGTTAGTCATTTCAATATTGTTAGTTGTTATCAGGTATTTCAAACATGATTTAATTCATATTTAAGTATCTAATTTTTACAGTAGTTTATCAGCTTATTTTTTGCATATGTTATATTCAGTGCCCATAGTATGTATTAGCACATGGATTAGCTTATGGTCACTTGTGACCGTAAGCACCGTTGTCACAGATAGAGGGTAACCTCAGGTCATGACAAAGCTTGGTATTAGATCCTAAGGTTTTAAAGTGTCCTAGAAAGTATAAAATTCCCGTTGAGTAGAGTCTTGTGCATGGGTGTGAAGCACACCACACTAATGGACAAGAGGCTATGAAATATTTTAGGAAAGTTTCCATTCTTTCAGTATTTGTGTCATGTAGAGGAGAATGAGATCTATTTAAACTGTCTTTTCTAACTCATCCTTTATTCTGTCTACAGACTATGCCTCTTAGATGAAACAACAGAAGAAGAAACAAGGATCAGCCTGCGCCCCTACCTATTCAGAAAGATCCCCAAAATAAGCATTTTTCTCACACCGAATTCAGGGCTACTTTTACTGACTTAACCCATTAAGTGGCTTCTCAGAGAAACCAGTAAGCTATTGCCCAAGCTAATCCAGTGGCAAATACAACCGCAGTAAGGATTCGAGATTTCACCCGAATGAATCCCTCTTTATTTTCAGGATCAAAGTCTAAAAAAGATCTGCAGGAGTTTCTTAACATAGTGCAAAAGGTGAAAGATATTATGGCGAGTGACTTTGAGTGAGAATGCAGAGTTGGCTAAATATTAGTTGTAGTATGTAGCTCATACCTGGTTTAAGCAGTGGAAATAGGATCGAGGTATGGAGGCAGGGCCTATTAAGTGGGAGGAGTTTTCCATGACCTTTTTAGATAGGTTCTTCCTATTAGAATTGATGGAAGCTAAGGTTTAGGAATTTATCAATTTGAAGTAGGGTAATATGTGTGTGAAGGAGTACTGTTTTACGTTCACTCGATGAGGTATACTTCTACCATGGTGGTAAATAATAGGTCTAGAATGAGTAAGTCTATATTTGGTGTAGCTGATAGTGTGGTCAAGGAGTGTAGTACCTCTATGTTGATTAAAGAGATAGAATTATCTAGACTTATAGTTCACGTATAGCCGATCGAGGAGAAGAAGCATACAGAGGGAGAGAGTGAATAAAAGGGCCAAAACAGATAGTTTTAATTTTTCTCAACCAAGGTCTGAAGGTGTAACCATCCTTAGTTACATCAAAATTTTTTAGCGCAAGATCCATCTTCAGCTAGTGCGCTAGTGCCTAAGTTCAGGCAAGACAGTCAGGATAGAGCGCCAAGATATAAGTCTTAGAATAGAGTGAACAGTGGTCATACCAATCCACTCTATGAGAAGTGTTGTAGGAATCAACAAGGTGTATGTAAAGCCATTAGTGATGTATGTTTTGGATGTGGCAAAACAGGCCACAGGGTTAGGGATTGTCCGCAGTCTGTGCAGCAGGGTCAGTTAAATCATCCTTTAGCTCCAGTTAGTCACCTGACTCAGCAAGGCGCCACTCCAATGCCACTAGTGGATATCTCCAAAATATACTGTATACTCTCAAGACTCAGCATGATTAGGAAACAACTACTAATATCGTTATAGGTATGTTACATGTCTTTTATCTTCATGTTAATGAATTATTAGACCCCAGAGCTTCACTTTCTTTTGTGACTCCTCATATAGCTATCAATTTTAGTGTCAATCTAGAATAATTAGCATAACCTTTCTCAATGTCTACTCCAGTTGGTAAATCTATCATATCCAAATGGGTATACAGAAATTGCCCGGTCATTGTGTCTCAAAAATTTACCTCAGTTGATCTTGTAGAGTTCGAAATGATCGATTTTGATGTCATTCTTGGCATGGATTGGTTTCACTCATGTTATGCCTCAATTGATTGTAGAAATAGAGTCATTTAGTTTTAGTCTCTCAATGAACCATTCATTGAATGGAGGGGTAGTACTTTAATACTTAGGGGTCAGATTGTTTATTATATTAAGGAAAGAAGGATGATATCTAAGGGGTTCATGTACCCTCTTGTTCCAGTCAAAGGCTCTAGTTCTACCACTCCAAGATTCGAGTCAGTTTTAGTAGTAAAGGAATTTTCAGATTTGTTCCTTGAAGATCTTCTCAGAGTTCCACCTAAAAGGGAAATTGACTTTGAAATAGATCTCCTTCCAAATACCCAGACTATGCCTATTCCACCCTACAGAATGGCTCCAGCTGAGCTTAGGGAATAGAAAGAGCAGTTAAAAGATCTCTTAGATAAGGGTTTTATCAAGACCAGTATTTCTCTATGGGGCGCTCCAGTCTTGTTTAGGCATAAGAAATATGGTTCTCTCAGAATGTGCATCGATTACCGTTAGTTGAACAATGTCACAATCAATAATAAGTATTCGATCCCCATAATTGATGACTTGTTCGACTAACTTCAGGGTGACCATTTATTTTTCTAAGATAGACCTTAGATCCTGCTATCATCAACTTAGAATAAGAGAATGTGATATTCTAAAGACAACTTTTAGTACTTAGTATGATCACTTTGAATTCCTAGTTATGTCTTTTGGACTAACAAATGCCCCTATAACTTTCATGGACTTGATGAATAGAGTGTTCAAGTAGTACTTGAGCATATTCGTTATAGTCTTCATCGATGATATCCTTATCGATTCTCATTGTGAGAATGATCATGCAGACCATCTGAGAATTGTGTTGTAGACCCTCAGAGCTTATCAATTGTTTGCCAAGTTCAGAGGGTGTAAATT